>NW_006793929.1:1369751-1372105 GCF_000442215.2 Lipotes vexillifer
GCCCTTCCCCGCCCGCGGCGGTCGCGGTCGCGGTCCCGGCCCCGGCTCGCGCTGCGCAAGCGCCCGACTCGCGCCTAGCCCCGGGCGACCCCGAACCACTGGCGCGGCGCCCCTCCCAGGCCAGCCCTCGGGAGTCAGCGCCTCCGCGGCACGTGACCGTCTCGCTCGCGGGGGCGGAGAGGAGCGCGGCGCCGGCCCGCCTTCCGTATCGCGGCGCCCGCCCTGCACCCCGAGACCTGCGAGACTCCCGCTGGGGTTCATGCGCTGTCCTCGTCTCTGCGAGTCCTGGCCCCGCGCTGCACTCCCCAGTCCGGGAGGACACTAGTTCAGGGACCCACCATGCTTAATAACCCTGGAAGATCCGTAAAACACCCAGGTCCCCCGCCACGAGCGGTTGACTCACAGTGACATCTAGTGGAGGAAGGGACACACGTGAACTGACACTTTGCTGTGTCAGGGAGCGACCTGGAATCAAGGCCCACAGAGGTTAGTGGGAATGAACGCTGCGCCGCGGGGTTTAAGCGTTGCCAGCCCCCGCTGGGGCGCGAACACCATTCCCTGCGCGATGAGTCCCGCCCTCCATTGCACCTGGATATTCGTAAACCTGCGGCAGGTGTCCCATCCCGCCTGCAGCACTGGGATAACACGCGAAAGCAATTTGCTACTACTGTAAAAACAAACAAAAAACCATACATTATGTGTGCTTAAATGCAATTTTAATTGAGGGCCTTCTGGCAAAAGACAATTGTTCCCTAAGGACCATTTTCCCCCTCTTGGCAATGTCGGTTTGCCCGGAGATCCCACATCGCTATTATAATAGTCTTTATTGTAATGCACAAACGTGAAGCGAACCTCCCTGCAAAGGCTTTTGACACTTTTTCCCCTTTTTCCCTTACCTGAGAGACTTGAAGCGTTTGCGAGTGCGTAGGAAACAATGTACTCTTTTCAAAACTGATTTTGCAGAGCTGAGGCTCGTTTACTGCTAATTCAGAGAATATTCAAATGACTTTGTTTGTATTTTCGAGCCCCTTCGTTTTTGCCACTTTATAGACTTCTATAAATGCACTTCAACCTCAGTATTCTTGTCTCTAACCCTACAAAATCACGTTGCATGCTTTTCTGAAACGTCATAATTTAATACAAACAGCGTCATTTCAATAGGCTCACAAACAGTTGCCAGCTGCAACATCAGGGTATCATCTGCTGAGATGCCACAGAAAAACAGCGGCAGCCCCTTACTAATTATGGGTTGTTGTTTTTTTTTTTTTTTCCTTTTGCGGTACGCGGGCCTCTCACTGTTGTGGCCTCTCCCGTTGCGGAGCACAGGCTCCGGACGCGCAGGCTCAGTGCCCATGGCTCACGGGCCCAGCCGCTCTGCGGCATGTGGGATCTTCCCGGACCGGGGCACGAACCCATGTCCCCTGCATAGGCAGGCGGACTCTCAACCACTGCGCCACCAGGGAAGCCCTTAATTATGTTTTTTTTAATGCATGTCTCTAAATGTCAGTATTCCACTAACATGAAATGGCAAAACTCGATTTTCAAATTGAAGAACGATCTGTGGACTCTACTGGAAAAAATACCGTTGTATTTCAATTGTTTCACACTCTCTCCTATCTGAGTCAAAGATTCTTGTTGTTATCGTTGTTTTCTTTATTTTCTCAAGAAATAAACACAGACGCTGAGCTAACTGACCTTGGCAACACCTTTACAGAATATAGTAAGACGGTATTAACTGCATTTTAGTGCAAATTAGTAGGCAGGCTCCGATAAAGGAAAAAAAAATCAGGTTGCTCTCTAGATACAATAGGATAAAAATAGAGATAAAGAATAAACCCCAGAATCTTTGCTAAAGTTTTCTTTTCGCCCATTCTAGAATATTCTGTTATCACCTACATTCATTCATTCATTTATTTACTTCCATTTATTCTCATGAGGACTGTCTTTCCCAGGCTAAGGGGAGTTGGCCTGACCTTTGGGTAAAGCAGCTGAGATGTCTACTCTGGACTCCCACACATGGGGGGAGAACTTTGCGGGGCACTGCACCTTATTCCTCTTTTCTGAACTTTATTAAAAATCATTTTTGAAACGTCTAATATTACTGACATCTCAAGATGCTATGAAAGTGCAGACCCGTGACCCTTGCAGGGACAGCCCTGGGTAAGGACATGGATCTGTTATCTTTTAACCTCCGTATCTAGCAGTAAACATTTGTCGGAAAGATCCACATCTAGTCTCTCAAATACCAAAAACAGAAAAAAAAAGAACATGAAACCACTAAAAAACAAAGGTTTGTACTCAAGTCCCTTGGGTGAAATACACACTGTAACTCGTGCTTTGCTCTTAGGAAAGAG
>NW_006793929.1:1372115-1379282 GCF_000442215.2 Lipotes vexillifer
GATCTTGATGATTGTTACAAGGCAAGATATGCTTTTATGTTATAAGGCAATTTATGCTGAAAGATGAAATAATAACAAGAATGAGCACAAGCCCACAGAAACGTAGAAAGGAAATTGGAACCAGCATTGGCTTACCAAAACTTAATTCTTCTAAAAACAGTATCTGTCTTTACAGAGTAAAGAAAGTCCACAGACAGGTATATATACTGTCGGCCCTCCATAAGGACAGGATTCCATCTGGACTTGGCTGAACCTGCTGATGCAGAACCCTGGATACATTAGCCTGACTGTACCACACTATTTTGTATAAGGGACTTGAGCATCTGCGGATTTGGGTATCCATGGGGGTCCTGGAACAAATCCAACATATTTAAACAAGATAGTTCCCATAATTCAGGATGATTCAATAATTAGTTATGATGAGCATTCTGAATGCCAGTCACTGTCACGTCAACAGTGAACAAAATGCACGTCCCACCCTCAAAAAGTTTCCAGTGTAGTGAGGGAAGCAAATAAGTACCACGCGCCTGCCAGATAGGCTCAGGGCTGCTTCCAGAGGCTGTTCTATGGAGCACACAGGAAGGGTGTCCGGGAGGCTTCCTAGAGAGAATGACATCTCAGTAAGGACTAGGAGACTAGTGGGATACCATCGCCCATGGAAGGAGCAACATCTGTAAAGGCAGAAAAGGGATGGAGAACAGGGAACATTCCAGAAACTTCGACGTGTGAAGTATAGAGGAGGGTGGGGGTGTGTGCTGAAAAAGGAGGTTGGAGAGGTAAGAAAGGGTCAGAGCATGAAGGGCCCCACAAAGTATATGAATGGGTTTTGACTCTATCCTAAAGGCAGTGAACAATTAAAGGGTTTAAAGGGATAAGGTGACTTTAGAAAGTTACTCTGCTGCATATGGAAAATAGTTTTGGGAGGCGGTCAGGAGGACTTGTAATCGTCCAGGTGCCCAGGGGCAGGCCAAGAGGAGGCAGGGGGGTGGATTTGACCAGGGTAGGGGTTTTGCAGAGCAAGTATAATGAAAGAAGAAAAGAGCAAAGAAGTCGAGGACATATGCAAGGGAGGAATCATACTGATGGATCATGGAACTTAGTGATTTTTTTTTTCACAGCATGAAACACTTAATAGTTTTGTTTATTAAGTAGGTAGAGCCAAACAACTTAGTATTTGTGACATAACAACTTAGTAGCCATTTGAAAAAAAATAACACACATAAAGTGAAAGCAAGAATAGTGTTTTGATTCCATTCTTAAATAACCATTGTTACTTACTAATGGGAACTTTGTGCCCACTGGGCAGTGTAAAACTTCTCAAACTGTGGGATCGGATTCGGTACTGCCACCCTCGTTTCCCATTCCACAGTGGCAAGAACGATTCGTACATATTGCTATGTACCTCATACTCCATTATACCAAGAGGTAGAGGTTGTCCCACTTCTAGTGATACCAAGTTAAATCACCTGGCTGGGTGGTGACAGCCAGATCTCTACCTTGTAAAACTACATTTCCCCTATGCCTGCCACGGAGTAGTACTTTTTACCAAGTGAGTATTCTCTTCAACAATCTTTTCACCTAGTGGTTTCAGCATCCATTGATGATCCTGAACTGAACCAACTTTTTTTACTGGGTTGCAAAGGAGTGACTTTCTACTTCCGTCATTCCTTCCACATTTATTAGCATTTTTCTTCAAAGAAGAACTGTCCCTTATCAACTGGGGATAAACTATCATTTCTCCCTGAAAAGGAGGGCAAATGCTTCATTCTTTCCCTGTAATTACTCATTTTCATAGAAGAGTATTGTCTGAATAGTTACCTCTAATGGTGGTAAATGAGCTTTTTCTTCCTGTTTCTCCTCCTCTTCTTGAAAAATTCTAATGAACTCCTAAGTTTTAATTTATTTATTGCAATCTTGAAATTGATTATATATATATATATATTTTTTTGATGCACAAATGGTCCCAGATTTGGCCCCTTCAAGTTCACACCTACCACGCCTCCATTAGTTATTTAAAGTTGTTGTTGTTTTTTTTTAATCTAGTAAGGTTACCACTATTACCCTTCTCCCCCACCCAACCCCCCAGGTTTTCTTAGCTATTCTTGCTTGCTAATTTTTCTATTCTAAGATCAACTTGTGTAGTTCCGGGTGGAGGGACTTGATATTTTTATTCGGATCTCATTAGGCATATATAAACTTGGGGAGAATTTTTGATGGTGAGTCATCCTATCCAAGGACATGGACATTTTTCCATTTATTCATTGTCATATTTGAATCTTTCAGAAGTTTCCCAAAATTTTATGCACCTTTCTAATGGGCTATTATTACTTTTTTTTTTTTTTTTTTTTTTGGCTGCATTGCACAGCATGTGGGGATCTTAGCTCCCAGACCAGGGATCAACATAGAGCCTTAATCACTGGACTGCCAGGGAAGTCTGGAATTCCCTATTCTTACGTATTTTGTTTTTGTATTTTTATTGCTCTAGTAAATAGAGTCTTATTTATTATGTCTTTTTTTTTTTTTTTTTTTTTTTTTTTTTTGTGGTACGCGGGCCTCTCACTGCTGTGGCCTCTCCCATTGCAGAGCACAGGCTCCGGACGCGCAGGCTCAGCGGCCATGGCTCACGGGCCCAGCCTCTCCGCGGCATGTGGGATCTTCCCGGGCCGGGGCACGAACCAGTGTCCCCTGCATCGGCAGGCGGACTCTCAACCACTGTGCCACCAGGGAAGCCCTATTATGTCTTTTTATACTGGTTATTGTTTATATGAAGGCTGTTGATTTTTGTGTATTAATTTTATATTCTACCATATTAAAATGGCTATTATTTGTATTGGTTTTTTCATTGATTTTTCTTGTGTTTTTCATAAGAAAAACACATAATATGAAAACAATAAAAATGCATAATATGAAAATAATTTCATAGATATTATTTTAATGGCTATTATTTGTATTGGTGTTTTTCATTGATTTTCTTGTGTTTTTCATAAGAAAAACACATAATATGAAAACAATAAAAATGCATAATATGAAAATAATTTCATAGATATTTTAATGGCTATTATTTGTATTGGTGTTTTTCGTTGATTTTCTTGTGTTTTTCATAAGAAAAACACATAATATGAAAATAATAAAAAATATATAATATGAAAATAATTTCATAGATATTATTTTAATTCTTCTTTTACAATTTTTATTTCTCTAACAATCTGTCCTTGTTTGATTGCATATATGCAATGGAATACTAATCAGCCATAAAAAAGAATGAAATGATGCCATTTGCAGCAACATGAATGGACCTGAGATTATCATACTGAGCGAAGTAAGTCAGACAGAGAAAGACTAGTATCTTATGATATCACTTATATGCGGAATCTAAAAAAAAAAAGATACAAATGAACTTATTTACAAAACAGAAACAGACTCACATAGAAAACAACCAATGGTTACCAAAGGAGAAAGGGCAGGGAGGGGATAAGTTAGGAGTTTGAGATTAACAGATACACACCACTATATATAAAACAGATAAACAAGAAGGTCCTACTGTATAGCACAAGGAACTATATTCAATACGATATAATAACCTGTGATGGAAAAGAACCTGAAAAACAGTATTTGGATATATAATGGAATCACTTTGCTGTACATCTGAAACTAACACAACATTGTAAATCAGCTCTACTGCAATATAAAAATAAAATTAAAAAAATCTCTTTATGGTCATTTTTCTGAGATTTGGAAAGGGATAACGTGTGCTCAATCCAGAGTTTAACAGGAAGTCTCCTTGTTTGATTATTTTTAAAATTAACAAACGATTATTTTTCTGGTTTGCTCAGGTCAGTTGTTCTTTCCTGATGCTTGTATCAGATGTTTCAGAGCGTGTGTATTCTGACTGAGATCGATCAATAATCTGAGTGATAGATTTTTCTTCCTGCTTTCCTCCTCTCCCTTTCTCTAAATCTTCTTCTCATGCATGAGGCAAAAATGTATTTTATTTATGAATTGCCTGGGAACACTCCCAGCAGTCACGAGCCAGGAAAAAGCATGCCATAACCATTTAAAACTACGAGGAGTGTTTCCTTAGACAATGTGCGCATGTGTGAGTTTGTGGGGTCCGTGTGTATGTTTGAATTTGAGGGTGTGCACTTATGAACATTTATTCTCAGGTTAGAGTAGGAAGCCACAAAGAACCATACAAATGTAATTGCATTCCACCTCCATTTAGCTTGGGCCTCAGCTGGGCGGGAATTCCGAGGGAATTTGGAATCAGAACAGAGAGGGGGTATCCTCATGTCACACACCATCTCAGGAGCTCTGGGGAATTTATAGGGTGGAGGCCAGGAAGCCTCTTCTTGTGGATTCTTAGAGCTGATTCCTGGAGCCAAGCAGCCACAGGTAGAGAGAACTCTTGCTGGGCTCCCTCTCAGGGCTTTTCCAGGCCTTGTTAGATCAGTCCCATCCCTGCCCTGAGCTCTGTGACATAGGCCTGTGTCCTCGCAGTGGATTTCTCTATCCAGTGTGAATTGACTCAAATTGGTTTCAGTAACTTACAGCCACGGATACTTAATAAGATTAAAGATCTGTGTTTCAGTGATCTGCAAGGTTGATCCAACTTTCCTTGGAGAGATAAAGCATCGTCATAAAGAACCAAGGCCAGGGCTTAGGACCAACTTACCTCTCAACTCAACTTTCCTGGGAGGCCAGCAAATTCCCATGACCTCAGACTATTCGTGGGACTTTAGCAGAACTTGATCTCAGGGACTCACCATGTCCCACCATACGGAGAAAGCAGCATAAGAACATAGGCTCAATTTATCAGCACTCCCCTTTTCCCTTCACTAGAATAGTCAGCAAACCCAAGGAACATTCTAAATTGCTGTGGATCTTGGGCTTAGTGGGAGAGGATGAGAAATGTACTCTTAACTAGCATGAGAGACAGGAGGGTCACATTTCTGGATTAAAAGTAAGCGCACTTCCCCAAGTTAATGTCCTAAATGATGCTATATATCTCGTTTTTGGACTGTCTTAGACGAGCTCTTTCTTAGGGTCTGTCTATAACTAGAATCCAACATATTAGGAAAGCCCAAGGGGAAAATACAACCAAAGTTACATACCGAATCAGAAGGAAAACTGAAAATAAAGCACAGGGACTTTTCTGCCCACTCTGACAACAATGAGTCCAGGGACCTGCAGGGATCTTGAAGGATGGAGTCTGTTTCTTGATTTTATTGGAAGATTTCCCTTTTGTAGATGTTCCAGATACAAATACTGAAGGAACAACGATTAATCCACATGTGAAAATGATGACCTAGGCTGTTGGTATTCAAACACAAATGCCACTTTACATGGAGACGCGGTTCTGTTGTAGAAACATCACTGGATGAGCAGTCAGGGATCAGGTTTCACCTGCGCTAGTGAGCAGCTTAATTTTGGACAAATAGTTTAAGTTCTCTAAACCTCAAATTCCTGGTCTGTACAATGAGAGGACTGTAATAAACAATGTTTTCCCTATAGTTCTAACATCCTATAAAAACCTTAATTTTTTGAAAAGTTTTATTTTGTAGTGGAGTGTAGTTGATTTACAATGTTGTGTTAGTTTCAGGTGTACAGCAAAGTGATTTAGTTATACATATACACATATCCATTCTTTTTCAGATTCTTTTCCTATATAGGTTATTACAGAATACTGAGTAGAGTTCCCTGTGCTATACAGTAGGTTTTTGTTGATTATTTTAAATATAGTAGTGTATGTATGTTCATCCCTAATTCCCAATTTATCCTTCCCCTCCACCTTTTCCCTTTGGTAACCATAAGTTTGGAAAACCTTAATTTTAGAGGTTTAAAAATTGAATAAAATGAATTGGAATGATGGTTGTATTATGCGGTCCAAAATATTCACAATAATTCATTTAATTTTAAAAAGCTAAAATGGTTAAGAAATATATTCAGTTAAGGATAGAAAGAACAATAGAGAGGGCTTTTGTTTCTGTCTTTTTTTTTTTAAGACACGAGGAAGTCAGAATAAAGATAAGGGGATTATAAAAGACAAGCAGAATTAATCATTATATGAATTTAATCAGGGAAAGATTAAAAAAATCAAGAGGCTCAATATTGCAAGCAGCATTCATAAGCATCAGCTTTTAAACCACATATACAAGACATCAAATATTTTCACATTGGGGGAAAAGGGGGCTCAGAGTACAAAAGGAATAAAGAAAGACTAGATTTTGAAAAGACAATTTCATTACTCACAGAGGGAGAGAGTGAAGAATTGCCAAAATCTAGGAACCACAGCTGATACTCAGGAGACTGAGTGAAAGGGTGGTGATAGTAGAAATGATTAACAGGCAGAATGCATTTCAGCTAAGCAAAGCACCAAGCTCAGATATTATTGTCTCAAAGGTGTTCAGCAAAGAAGCAGAGATACAGATAAAACTTGAAAAAAAATTATGGGGAAAAAAAAAAACCCAATCAATGTGAAGAAGGATTCCAAAGTAGGAAGAAGCCCAGTTACCTTGAAGGGAAAACAACCAGCAACTGAAAGATGAAATCAGAATATACAGTAGTCTAGGCAAATACAAAATCTATTGTGGGGAAATGGCCAAGAAGGAAGCTACGGAAAAGTAATTGGAATTTTGAAAAGCGCAATGTGGTCTCATTTTTAGACACAAGCTTAGTCATCTGTCACCAAACTTTGGGCATTTCTGGAAGTTTATTGCTGTAATGATGACGTAAAGCTGATGCCTGGGCTGTTCTATACACAGTGATTTTTAGTAAGGAGTATTCGAAAATTCCTGCAGGGGAAATAATTTCAAATGCTGAGTCAGAGGCTAGGAAGTTGCCCCACTTACGAGCCAGGAAGAGGTAGGAAGGTGGCTCATCAATGCCCTGGGACTAGAACACCACCGCTCAGAAAGCCCGGATTCCCAGAAGGAAACTTGGGAAGGGCAGCAGGAAGAAGAAAATTGAGAGGCAAGGGGCTTCTGGGGTGAATAGCATCTGTGCAACTTGGTTCCCCCTCTTTAGCAAAATTCTTATTTTGGCCTCCAAGACCCTGTGCTCACTGGCCCTGCTTCCTCGCCAATGTCACTTCATCACACTCTGTCCTTTGCCCACCACTCTGCAACCAAACTTTGTGCCTTTTCCTCAACTCCACCTCTGGCTCTTTCC
>NW_006793929.1:1379292-1434974 GCF_000442215.2 Lipotes vexillifer
TCTGTTCCTCTGCCTGAAATGCTCCTTGTACACTCTCTGTTTGGCCAGCTTCTGCTTGCCGTTCAGGTCCCAGCTCATCACTCACCACCGCAGAGTGACCTTGCGTGAACAGCCTGCCCGAGTTGCCGCCACCACTTCTGTCCACTTTCCGTCACAACCCCTACTCTATTGTGTGTCTCCTTTCTTATCACAAGCCCAAACGGTCTCCATCATGCCGCCCTCACAGGAGTATGATCTCTCTGAGGGATTAGGTTGTCTCTGTCCTGCGGGCATTGGCTGCCTGCATAAATGAATGATAATTACTCAGTTCCCACCAACCCTTCTCCCAAGTACCCCTTGTCTCTCCATCTTTATTCCCATGACTGTAGTCTCAGGACAATCCCTCATCCCTTCCCTCTTAGACAGGCATGACTGCTTCCTAAATAATTACCCCATCCCTTTCTCTGGCCCTTCCCACATGTTAGTTTCAGATGATTCTTCCTGAGGCATCATCTTTATGACTCACCCTATGATGAATTTGTCAACACTCTCCAGCCAAAGACCACTGGGGACATACCTGTAGTTAGCAAGCTGGGTTTTATTACTCACTGTGGAGAATACACAGTATGGGGGTGGGGGAGACTCTCTCAGTCAGAGTGTGAGGAAGAATCTACTATAAAACTTGGCTTTCTGGGCTTCCCTGGTGGCGCAGTGGTTGAGAGTCCGCCTGCCGATGCAGGGGACGCGGGTTCGTGCCCCGGTCCCGGAAGATCCCACACGCCGCGGAGCAGCTGGGCCCGTGAGCCGTGGCCGCTGAGCCTGCGCGTCCGGAGCCTGTGCTCCGCAACGGGAGAGGCCACAACAGTGAGAGGCCCGCGTACTGCAAAAACAAAAACAAAAACTTGGCTTTCGGTGGGTGATTTGGAAGAGGGTTTAAGGAATTGGGGGAATACTCTAGATTGGATGTCAGAAGCAGGGGTAATTCTATGATTGCTTGTCTCAAAAAACCTTACCTGTGGGGAGAGGAGACCAGAAGGAAGATAAAGTTGTAATTGGTAAAGAAGCAGGTGTCACTTGTTTGGCTGAGAAGACGGATGGTGTTTGGGACTTCTTGAGTGGCAGAGTAGCCTTATTTTTTCCATACTTAAGCAAAATTATGAAGTGGCCTTGCTTTGTCTCATTTCATCATGGTCTCAGAGTGACCTCGTCTGAGAATGGGATTCTGTGAGATTGTTTATATCTACTAGAAGACTAATACTCCTCGCTGTGAGAGCCAGGCCAGCTTCTGAATGTCACGGGCTGCTCTTTTTTCTTTATTTCTCATTCCCTTTTGGCCAAGGGCAGATGAGCTCAGGCCACCGGACATCAATCATGACATCCACATTTCTACCATTGCCCAGATTTTGTTGATTATGATCAGAAAAGTGTGCTTCGAATGTAGTCTGTGGTTGATCAAAGGTTACTCTTTCCTTTTCCTTCTGTTGTAGGATGAGTTGTTGAAATTCTGATGTGACAGTGGCTTCCCAGATGCATTTAGGATTCTGGACAGAATACATCAGCCAGTTGCAACACAGGCAATTATCAGAAGCAGAATGACTATTAGTCTTTGTTATTGGGCTTGAAGCCAAGGGCCTAGATTATGAGACCCAGTCAGTGTGAAAGTGTGTCCTGTAATCCACCAGAGTCTGTTCAAGAGAGCCAGGTGCCTTTTTCCTTTCGTTTACTCAAAATTGTTCTATTTACCCTGCAGTGTTTATATAGGTGCAACCAAAGTATATGCTAGGGCACAAACTCCCCCTTGGTTGGTTAGGAGGAAATCAAGGGCTGTATGATTTCCCAAGATAACTCTAGATACTGAGTTTAGACTAGCTCTTTGGGCTTCCGGATCAGAAGCAGTGTCATTTATGACTTCTGCTAAAGGTAGAGACAAGTTTCAAACCACTTTTCTAACTGTATTATCCCCATTATGGTAATCCCTCTAGAAGTTCTCCCCAATCATTTGTGCTTGCTTCATTTTGAAGCTTTCTGGGTATCCTTCTCAAGGAAATAGGATCCAGTAGAAGGATGGTGTTCTAAATACCTGGACATCTCCATCAACTACTCTGAATAGACAGGATTGGTGAGTGTGTGGTACAGAGGGACAAGCTTGATGTCCACTTAAGAAGTTGTATCCTAGTGGAGCACAGATAGAATTGGGAGTCTAAGTATCACTCATTATACTAGGATTGAGCCGCTACTGTGTACCTTAACATGGACACATTCCTTGAGGGAAATTAAATAGTTCCTATAAGGCAGGCTAAAGTATCTCTGAAGAGAACAAACTCTCACGATCAGGATAGCCCTAATATTAGTGCCTATTCCTGGTTGACTAGGCTTTGCTAATAGGACTGTAATGATCTCAGCAGAAACATTTCATTGATGGAAGGTCAAAGTTCAATTTTTGCAAGATTGGAGGTTGGGATTAATGATGCAAGGGAAACTCAAGTGCCAGAAGGGATCTGTTAAAGGGAATTTTCCTTCTGAAAAATGCAAAGGAATAGCTATTACATGTTCGTCAACAGGTCAGTTAAGGGCTTACAGATCCACCAACCCACTGGATTCAGAGTAGCAGCTATGGTCTGGGAAAAACATATAAGAGATTTTTGCTTTTCTGTAAGGGGAGACCACAGGGAGTTAGAAATAAAAGAGTGAAGATAAAAGGGATTAAATCAGTGTTTTGGAAGGTGTTAAGTGGATAACGGGCCACATTGTATAGTAGAGTGAAAGGAAATCAGAAAATTGTTGAAGAATATGAAAATTCACCTTGTTCCATCACCTTGAGTGGAAGCTGTCCATTTCTGAGGTCTATTATTTGTCCCGTCCTCTTGAGTGGACACCATCCATCTCTGAAGTTGGCAACTTCTGGACAATTCCCAAGAATCCTCAGTATAAGGTCTCAGATGGAATGGATATCCAGTATTCAGGAGGAAGTGATGTATATCTCTGGATCTAGGAAACATGAATCCAAGAGCCAATACCTTGGCGTTTTACTGCTGTGTTGTAAACGGTAACTGACACGGTCCTTTCCATTGAGGCTCAAGGGTGGTTTTTCTCTGGTGCCTCTTTCAGACTAAATCTCCAGGTCACAGACCTTGCAGAGGCTTTTTGGGTGGGGGTGGGGGGTGATTTGGAGATGCAGCTCTTACTTGTTGATGTTAAATCTGGAAGTACGTATGAGTCCTTTGCAATAATTGATCATATCTGCTTGTAAGAATACTAGTATATCAGTTTCCTAGGGCCGCCATAACAAGTACCACAAAATGGGTGGCCAAAAACAACAGAAATTTATTCTCTACAGTTCTTGAAACTAGAAGCCTGAAATCAAGTTGTAGGTAGAGCCATGCTCTTTCTGAAGGCTCTAGGGAAGAATCTTTCCTTGCCTCTTCCTAGCTTCTGGTGGTCGCTGACAATCCTTCGTGTTCCTTAGCTCATAGAAGCATCACTCCAATCTCCGTCTCTATATCACATGACCTTCTCCCTGTGTGTCTCTATGTCCGATTTTTCCTCTTTATATAAGGACACCTGTGCTTGGATTAGGGCTCACTATAATCTAGCGTGACCTCATCTTTATTTGATTGCATCTATGAAGATTCTTTTTCCAAATAAGGTCACATTTATAGGTATTGGGGGATAGGACTTGAAGATATATTTTTAGGGAACACAGTTCAATGCACAGCAGATAGAATCTAAGGCTGGGGGTGAAATTCCCAGGCATACGAGGCAATCTGTTATTCATAAAGAGAGAATCTGTAGGTTTCATTTTCTAGACATTACAGCTAATGGTAATACTTTAGGCTATGGGAGTTTAAGGTTTCTGAGAGCTTTGCTAATTTTGTTTTGAATTCCACCAGTTCTATCTTTTGTGAGGATTGTGGATGATTAGTTTCACAGTAGAAGACAAAACTTTATGGAGTTCTTTAGTAAAAATGCCAGTAAAATCAATGTCCCTCTCACTAGAAAAGTGGAAACTCCTCAAGTTGGAAAAACAAAAGCGGGCAATTTTCTTTAGTTTTCTTCTTTTCTCTCTCTTCTTTCCTCCCTCCCTGCCTCTCTCCCTCCCTCCCTCCCTCTGTCTCTTTCTCTCCTTCCCTTCTTTCTTTCTTTTTCTTTTTTGCCCCGTGGTTAGAGCAGTAGGTCTCTGAGAAGGAGCTTCAGTCTGCTCTGAGGACAAATAGTCAATAACCAGGATGTATTCATAACCCAGGTAGGAGGCATTTATAGAAAGTCTATACGGAGTGTTTAAAGGGTCCCTGAGGTTTGGTTCCTGTCCACACCTGATCCCCAGAGTTCTGCCAGGATTGTGTCCCTGGCTGGTGTGATGTATTTTGGAAACATCTCAGCATACCTATAAAATTATCCCACTAATGGTAGTCTAACACTCCTGGCAAGTGATTTTTGCTATTATGTATAATATCATAAGCATTTTTGCTAAACTTCATTTAGATTCTTTTTGGCACAACCAGAGAGAGTGCTAATTTTTTTGGCCATCCTGAGAGTGCCAAATATTATCCACATGCAGTGAGCATCCTAATTCCTTCCACTTACTTTTTCTGAATCGGGGCTTGTCTCTGATAGTTAATAATTGCCTTTTTTTTTAACATCTTTATTGGAGTATAATTGCTTTACATTGTTGTGTTAGTTGCTGCTGTGTAACAAAGTGAGTCAGCTACATAATAATTGCCTCTTTCAATTCCTCCAAGGCGCTCTTTTCCGTGTGATTACATGAGCAATTATCTTGGTTAATGTTGCCCTATTTTTTTTTTTTTTAGCATAGTGGTCAGCTAGAGCATTACGGGGAGATTCAAAGTCTTTGCGTTTTGAATGACCTTCCACTTTTATTATAGCTATTTCCTTAAGTAAAAGCAAAGCATTAAAATTTCTTTAATTTGTCGTCTAGTTTTTATAGGGGATCCTGCCGATGTAAGAAAGTATTTCTGAAGCATTCTTAAGTCAGTGACTACTCTTAAAAATATATCCACTATCAGTAAAACTATTTGCTCTTTTATTCTTTTCCAGTTGGTAGAACCAGGTGAGGGCAATTACATCTGAGCTGATTTGATCTTGGGGAGTGGTTTATCTTCCAAAGGTGAATTCAGTTTTGTGGTAGAATAACCTGCTTGATAATTTCAAGTAGGAAACATCCACCAATAAAATCAGGTCAGGGTTATCCAGGGAATCTGTAATAAATTGGTAGGAGACATAGATAATACCCCAAGACACACTTAGATAATCATGAAGTTCTCCTTTAGGTAAAGGAAGGGGAGAGGTTTGGTTTCATGTGTTGCAGCAACAGATAGTGATATTGAAAGAGAAAGAATAAATATTTCATTGGATGTCAGGCAACGAAGTTGAGAAACGCTGACTACTTTCCAATTTCTACGTTGATGGGTTTGGTCTCCAGAATTCTTCAGGAAAACTGTTGTCCCAGAGAAAATTAGGGACCTCACATAAGTGCTCAAATTGAGATTGGGTTAGATTTTTAGGTACAGGAAAAGTGCCATCTAAATTGCACTATTAAAGGATTATGTGGGGCTTCCCTGGTGGCGCAGTGGTTGAGAATCTGCCTGCCAATGCAGGGGACACGGGTTCGAGCCCTGGTCTGGGAAGATCCCACATGCCACGGAGCAACTGGGCCCGTGAGCCACAACTACTGAGCCTGCGCGTCTGGAGCCTGTGCTCCACAACAAGAGAGGCCGCGACAGTCAGAGGCCCGCGCACCGCGATGAAGAGTGGCCCCGGCTCGCCGCAACTGGGGAAAGCCCTCCACAGAAACGAAGACCCAACACAGCCATAAATAAATAAATAAATAAATATTTTTAAAAAAGGATAATGCATGGGAGAGTCTTTGGGTGTTTCTAGCAATATTCCAAGGAACATTTGAGGGTGTAGTTCCATTTACATAAAACATCCTTGCCAATAAAATTTCCTGGTATGGTATCAAAGAGAAGAAATGCATGTTGACTACTGAGGGGCCGCGAGTTACAGTCACAGGCTGGGTAATGGGAAGTTCGAGCACTGTTTGAAATTCCTAAATAGTTTAATGAATCTGAGGAGGATGGGCAGACGTTGGGGTAGAATTTACAGTGACAGAGTAGCACTCATATCTAAAGGAAAGATTTGCTTTTCTTATTCTATTATTAAAGCTAATTCTTGTTGATTTAGAGGAATCATTGGAAAGTGGGCACTACAATATCTTTCAGAGTCCCTCCACTGTTCCTGTTTGGAATAACAAAGGGGCAGCATAGCTCTCTTTCATTTTAGTTCAGATGGGGTAGATATTTTTCCAGTGCCCCCCACCTTTTTTTTTTTTTTTTTTTTTTTACAGTACTGGCAAGTGTCTTTATCAAAGGGTAAGTTTTTATTGTCTCTTGAGGGAGAGGAGGGGGGATTTAATTGCTTTAATTGTAACATGATGTGCTTAGTTTGTTTTTCTTTTGGGTTTCTAGAGCCTCTTCAAAATGTTCAGCCAAATGTTAAAGTACATGTAAGGCGGTAATTTGCAAACCAATTTGTAAATGTACCATATCTGCAATTTCTACCTTTAAATCACCAACAAAGAAGGGTGGACAGAGCATTAGAAATGATATCAGGAGCTAAAGCAGGATATTGTCTAAATGTGCTGATTAGTCTGCTCATGAAGACTCTTTGGATTTTTTCTTTTGCTATTTGCAAGATTGAATCAAAGTCCAGTTTTTTTGTTTCGTTTTGTTTTGTTTTAGCATGAAAGTCTTGTGTTATAGTTTCCAAAATGTTCTCATCCATTTGCTGTACTTTAAGATGTCCTGATTGAGTAAAATGTATCCCATTATTTTTATTAAAGTTTTTTTTTTAATTGAGAAAAGTAGATTCCCATGCTCTTGTAAGAAGTCACACAGAGAGATCCCATGTATCCTTTATCCAGTTTCCCCCAATGGTAGCACCTTGGAAACTGAGGTACAATTTCACAAGGATATTGACAATCCACCAATTTGTTCAGATATCTCCCCGGTATTACTTGTACTCATTTGAGTGGATGTGTGTACAATTTTATACTTTGTGTAGGTTCATGTATTCACCACCAACAGTCAAGATACAGAACAGTTCCATCATTGCAACAATCCCTCCTGTTGTCCCTTAAATACCACATCCACCTCCCTCCACTCCCTTTCCCCCAAGCTCCTACCCCCTGCAACCAATAATCTGTTCTCTGCTTCTAAAATTGTGTTTTAGGTGTTAGAGAAATGTTATATAAACGGAATCATGCAACCTTTTGAGATTGGGTTTTTTTCACTTAGCACAATCCTCTGGAGATTCATTCAGTTGTAGCAAGTATAGATAATTCGTTCATTTTTTAATTGCTGAATAGTATTCTTTTTTACTCATTCACCCATTGAAAGACATCTAGGTTGGGCTTCCAGTTTTTTGGCTATTAAAAACAAAGCTGGTATGAGCATTCACGTACAGGTTTTTTAAAAAAAATTAATCTTTATTTGTTTATTTATTGGGCTGTGTTGAGTCTCTGTTGCTGTGCTCCGGCTTTCTCTAGTTGCAGCGAGTGGGGGCTACTCTTCATTGAGGTGCATGGGCTTCTCACTGCAGTGGCTTCTCTTGCTGTGGAGCACAGGCTCTAGGCACGTGGGCTTCAGTAGTTGCTCCGCGGCATGTGGGATCCTCCTGGACCAGGGATCGAACCTGTGTCTCCTGAATTGGCAGGCGGATACTCAACCACTGGGCCACCAGGGAAGTCCGGTTGTACAGGTTTTTGTATAAATGTAAGTTTTCATTTATCTGGAATAAATACCCAAGTGCAATTGCTGAGACATATGGTAGTTGCATGTTTAGTTTTATAAGAAACTGCCAAACATTTTGCAGAGTGACTGCACCATTTTACATCACCACAAACAACGCATGAGTGATGCACTTTCTCCACATCCTTGCCCACATTTGCTGCTGTCATTTAGGTGCTTCTGTGTTGGGTACTATGTTAGCCATTCTGATAGGTGTGTGGTGGTATATTGTTGTGACTGTAATCTCCGTTTCTCTGATGGCTAATGATAAGCTTCTTTTCATGTTCTTATTTGCTATGCATTTCCCTTCAGTGAAATGTATCTGTGTCTTTTGTCCATTGTTTGACTGGATTTTTTTAACTGTTAAGTTTCAAGATCTTTATATATTCTAGATACTAATCCATTGTCAGATGTGTCATTTGCAAATATCTCCTCCCATTTTGTAGCTTGTCCTTTTATTCCTCTTAACAGGGCCTTTTGCAGAGCAAAAGTTTTAAATTTGATGAGGTCAAATTTATCAGTTTTTCCTCTTATGGACTGTATTTTTGGTGTCAAATATAAGAACTCTTTACAAAGCTCTAGATCCCAAAGATTTTCTCCAATGTTTGCTCCAGAAAGATTTCTAGTTTTTCATTTTACATTTAAGTCCATAATTCATTTCAAATTAATTTTTGTATAAAGAGTAAGGTTTAGGTTGAAGTTTATTTTCTTTATTTTGCCTGTGGATAGCCAATTGCTCCAGTACTGTTGGTTGAAAAGGCTATCCTTCCTCTATGGAATTGCTTTTTCATCTTTGTTAAAAATCGGTTAAGTATGGCTTCCCTGGTGGCACAGTGGTTGAGAATCCACCTGCCAATGCAGGGGACACGGGTTCGAGCCCTGGTCCGGGAAGATCCCACATGCCACGGAGCAACGAAGCCCGGGCGCCACAACTACTGAGCTCTAGAGACCACAAGCCACAACTACTGAAGCCCGCGTGCCTAGAGCCCATGCTCCTCAACAAGAGAAGCCACCGCAATGAGAAGCTCGCGCACCACAATGAAGAGTAGCCCCTGCTCACCGCAACTAAAGAAAGCCCGTGCGCAGCAATAAAGACCCAATGCAGCCAAAAATAAAATAAAAAATAAAAAAATAAATAAATTTTAAAACATCAGTTGAGTGCATTTGTATGGGTATATTTCCAGGCTCTCAATTTTGATCCATTGTTCCATATGTCTCTCCCTTGCTAGTACCCCACTGTGTTGATTGCTCTAGCTATAAAGTAAGCCTTCATATTAGATATAATGATTCCTCCCACTGCATTCTTCTTTGTCAAGATGATTTTAGCTATTCTATAGTCTGTGCCTTTTCATGTAGATTTTAGAAAACCTGTTTATGTCTACAAAGATCCTTGCTGGGATTTTTGTTGTTGTTTTGGAATTACATGAAACCTATATAGATCAACATGGGGGGAAAGTAACATCTTTACTATGTTGTCTTCTAGTCCATGAATATAGTATGTTCTTCCATGTATTTAGGTTGTCCAAGAAGCTTGCTGCAGTGGAATTCTCCCCTATGGGGCCACTGGGATCTCTGGGTAAGTCTTAGGCTAAACAAAGAAGTTTAGCAGGCTGGGTGCTTCCTGGGTAGGATGTTTTTAGTGGGTAGCTCCATATATGGTGGTTTCCTGTCTTTTGGTGGGGAGGGGAGTCTCAGGACCACAGGGAAGGAGAGCACCACTAGGTTAGGCACTTGTGGCAGGACCCCTTGCCATTATTGTGGGTTTATTTGGTGTTGGTGGAGGGATTGCTGTTTCATCATGGAGGAATGAGCCTACTTGAGTCACCATCTGTTGCTAGGTTCAGAGTCGGGAGAGACCAGGCCTGAGTGGCCTTCTGTTGGGTGGTTAGTTGGGAGACACCCTACTGCTATGTTGGTCATCCATTCCTGGGCCCCTAAAAAGCTCTCCTTCCTCTTTCCACCTTCCAGACCTCTCCTTTGGTTGCGTCTTGCATTGTCCCCAGGGTTTATAGTTGTACTTAGGTTGGGGAGCAAGGAGAGATGAGTCTATGGCATCTTGTCCAAACCGGAAGACTCTGTTTTAACTTAATTTTAAGACAATTAGAGAGTTAAAATAGAGGAGCCACAATACACATATCACGTTATAAGAAAACTCAACTTTCAGTCAAAAGACTGGAAAAATGGAATTACTTCCATTAAGAATTAATGTAAAATAACTGGATGTGTTTCAGACTTCCATCATCCGACATTTTATCCATTTACACTGTTCCCAAATGCATGAAATAAAACCTTAAATGTATTACATAAATAATAAAAAAGTAATAAATCATGTGATTACTCATACATCAAAAATGTTGGTTTTGAGCTTAAGAATATTGGACACATGCAGATGAAGGAGGACGCTGCTGTTGGCTGAACATCTGAAGGTCCTTGCCTTTATCCTTTTCTCAAGGTTAGCACTGTCCAGAGGAAATATAATGCAAGCCACATGTATAATTTTTTATGGTGATGGATTTTTTTAAATTAATTGATTTATTTTTGGCTGCTTTGGGTCCCCGTTGCTGCGCGTGGGCCCTCTCTAGTTGTAGCGAGCGGGGGCTACTCTTCATTGCAGTGAGTGGGCCTCTCACCACGGCGGCCTCCCCCGTTGTGGAGCACGGGCTCTAGGCACGAGGGCTCAGTAGTTGTGGCTCACGGGCTCCAGAGCGCAGACCCAGTAGCTGTGGCACACAGGCCTAGTTGCTCCATGGCATGTGGGATCCTCCCGGACCAGAGCCTGAACCTGTGTCCCCTGGACTGGCAGGCAGATTCCCAACTGCCGTGCCACCAGGGAAGCCCATGGTGATGGATTTTTAAAAGTTATTTAAATTGAAGTATGGTTGATTTACAATGTTGTGATAATTTCTGCTGTACAGCAAAGTGACTCAGCTATACATATATATACATTCTTTTTAAAAATTCTTTTCTATTGTGATTTATCCCAGGAGATTGGATATAGTTCCCCTTGCTATACAGTAGGAGCTTGTTGTTTATCCATTCTAAATGTAACGGTTTGCATCTACTAACTCTAAACTCCCAGTCCATCCCTCTCCCACCCCCTCCCCCTTGGCAACCACAAGTCTGTTCTCTATGTCTGTGAGTCTGTTTCTGTTTTTTAGATAGGTTCATTTATGACATTTTAGTTTCCACATATAAGTGATATCATATGGTATTTGTCTTTCTCTTTCTGACTTACTTCACTTAGTATAATCATCTCTAGTTGCATCCATGTTGCTGCAAGTGGCATTATTTTGTTCCTTTTTATGGCTGAGTAGTATCCCATTGTATATAAAGTACCACATCTTCTTTAACCATTCATCTGTTGATGGACATTTAGGTTGTTTTCATGTCTTGGCTATTGTGAATAGTGCTGCTATGAACACAGGGATGCATGTCTCTTTCTGAATTATAGTTTTGTCCAGGTATATGCCCAGGAGTGGGATTGCTGGATTATATGGTAGTTCTATTTTTAGTTTTTTAATGAACCTCCATACTGTTTTCCATAATGGCTGTATCAACTTACATTCCAACCAACAGTGCAGGATGGTTCCCTTTTCTCCACACCCTCTCCAGCATTTGTTATTTGTAGACTTTTCAGGACATTACGTTAAAAAAAAAACCAGAATACACATTCTTTTCAAGTGCACACAGAACATTCTCTAGGACTGACCACATACTAGGGCACAAGACTAACTTCAACAAATTTAAGAGCACAGAAATTATTTCAAGCATCTTCTCTGACCACAATGGCATGAAACTAGAAATCAACCACAGGAAAAGAAATGAGAAAAAAAACGATTACCTTGAGACTAAACAACATTCTGCTAAAAAGCCAATGGGTCAACGAGGAAATCAAAAAGGAAATTTAAAAATACCTTGAGACAAACGTCAATGAAACCACAACGATACAAAATCTATGGGATGCATCTAAAGCAGTTCTTCTTAGAGGGAAGTTCATAGCGATACAGGCCATCCTCAAAAAACATGAAAAATCTCAAGTAAACCACCTAACATACCACCTAAAAGAATTTAAAAAAGAAGAATGAACAACACCTAAAGTCAGCAGAAGGAAGGAAATAATAAGGATCAAGGAGGAAATAAATAAAAGAGCTTAAAAAAAAAACAGTAGAAAAAATCAATAAAACCAAGAGCTGGTTCTTTGAAAGGGTAAACAAAATCGACAAACCTCTGGCCAGGCTCACCAAGAAGAAAACAGAGAGAACCCAAATAAACAAAATAAGAAGTGAAAAAGGAGAAATCTCAACAGATACCACAGAAATACAAAAAACCATAAGAGAATATAATGAACAATTATATGGCAACAAATTTGACAACCTAGAAGAAACAGACAACTTTCTAGAAATATACAGCCCATCAAAACTGAATCAAGAAGAAATAGATAATTTGAACAGACCAATCACTAGAAGTGAAATAGAATCTGTATTAAAAAAACTCCCTACAAACAAAAGTCCAGGACCAGATGGCTTCACAGGCTATTTCTAACTAATATACAAAAAATAACTTATACTGATCCTTCTCAAACTCTTCCAAAAGATTGAAGAGGAGGGAACACTCCCAAAGACATTCTATGAAGCCACCACCACCCTGATACCAAAACCAAAGACACCACCAAAAAAGAAAATTACAGGCCAATACCTTTGATGAATACAGATGCAAAAATTCTCAATGAAATATTAGCAAACTGAATCCAACAACACATTAAAAGATCTTACACCACGACCAGGTGGGATTCATCCCAAGTTCATAAGGATGGTTCAACACATGCAAATCAATCAGTGTAATACACCCCATTAACAAAAGAAAAGTCAAAAACCGCATGATCATCTCAATAGATGCAGATAAATCATTTGACAAAATTCAACATCCATTCATGATAAAAACTCTCACATATATAATTTAAATTTTTTAGAAGCCACATTTAAAAAGTAAAAAGAAGCAGGTCAAATGAGTTTTAATAATATTTTAACCCAGTGTATCAAAAATATTATAATTTCAACGTATAATCAATAAAACATTGTTAATGGGATAGGGTTTTTTTTTGTAATGTTAAATCTTCAAAATCTTGAGGGTATGTTTTACTTACACACATCTCAATCCAGACTAGCCTCATTTCAAGTATTCAGTTCCACCCCTTTCCCCCTCACATCTTTTTGCTTGACAAATTCTTCCCATAAGACAATGAGCACAGAATACCTTTGAATGCTTGAATTCTTTTTTTTAATTTTTTTTTTTACAACAGGTTCTTATTAGTTATCTATTTTATACACATCAGTGTATACATGTCAACCCCAATCTCCCAATTCATCTCACCACCACCACCCGCCCCCCTCCCTGACCCCACTTTCCCCAATTGGTGTCCATATGTTTCTTCTCTACATCTGTGTCTCTACTTCTGCCTTGAAAACCCGTTCATCTGTACCATATTCTAGATTCCACATATACGCGTTAATATACGATAATTTGTTTTTCTCTTTCTGACTTACTTCACTCTGTATGACAGTCTCTAGATTCATCCACATCTCTACAAATGACCCAATTTCATCCCTTTTTATGGCTAATTTTCCATTGTATATATGTACCACATCTTCATCCATTCATCTGTTGATGGATATTTAGGTTGCTTCCATGACCTGGCTATTGGAAATAGTGCTGCAATGAACACTGGGGTGCATGTGTCTTTTTGAATTATGGTTTTCTCTGGGTATATGCCCAGTAGTGGGATTTCTGGGTCATATGGTAATTCTATTTTTA
The DNA here is from genome assembly GCF_000442215.2 of Lipotes vexillifer. Taxonomy (NCBI): domain Eukaryota; kingdom Metazoa; phylum Chordata; class Mammalia; order Artiodactyla; family Lipotidae; genus Lipotes; species Lipotes vexillifer. Next base: position 1,392,888 of record NW_006793929.1, read on the forward strand.
GTTTTTTAAGGAACCTCCATACTGTTCTCCATAGTGGCTGTATCAATTTGCATTCCCAACAGTGCAAGTGAGTTCCCTTTTCTCCACACCCTCTCCAGCATTTGTTGTTTGTAGATTTTCTGATAATGCCCATTCTAGCTGGTGTGAGGTGATACCTCACTGTAGTTTTGATTTGCACTTCTCTAATAATTAGTGATGTTGAGCAGCTTTTCATGTGCCTCTTGGCCATCTGTGTATCTTCTTCGGAGAAATGTCGTCTATTTAGGTCTTCTGCCCATTTTTGGATTGGGGTGTTTGTTTTTTTAATATTGAGCTGCATGAGCTGTTTATATATTTTGGAGATTAATCATTTGTCTATTGATTTGTTTGCAAATATTTTCTTCCATTCCGAGGGTTGTCTTTTGGTCATTTAGTTTCCTTTGCTGTGCAAAAGCTTTGAAGCTTAATTAGGTCCCATTTTTTTACTTTTGTTTTTATTTCCATTACTCTAGGAGGTGGGTCAAAAAAGATCTGGCTGTGATTTAGGTCAAAGAATGTTCTTCCTATATTTTCCTCTAAGACTTTTATAGTGTCTGGTCTTACATTTAGATCTTTAATCCATTTTGAGTTTATTTTTGTGTATGGTGTTAGGGAGTGTTCTAATTTCATTCTTTTACATGTAGCCTTTACATGTCCAGTTTTCCCAGCACCACTTATTGAAGAGACTGTCTTTTCTCCATTGTATATCCTTGTCTCCTTTGTCATAGATTACTTGACCATAGGTGCGTGGGTTTATCTCTGGACTTTCTGTCCTGTTCCATTGATCTATATTTCTGTTTTTGTGCCAGTACCATATTGTCTTGCTTACTGTAGCTTTGTAGTGTAGTCTGAAGTCAGAGAGTCTGATTCCTCCATCTCCATTTGTTTTTCCCTCAAGACTTTGGCTCCTCTGCTTTGGCTATTCGGGGTCTTTTGTGTCTCCATACACATTTTAAGATTTTTTGTTCTAGTTCTGTAAAACATGCCATTGGTAATTTGATAGTGATTGCATTGAATCTGTAGATAGCTTTGGGTGGTATAGTCATTTTCACAATATTGATTCTTCCAATCCAAGAACATGGTGTACCTCTCCATCTGTTTGTGTCATCTTTGATTTCTTTCATCAGTGTCTTATAGTTTTCTGAGTACAGGTCTTTTACCTCCTTAGGTAGGTTTATTCCTAGGTATTTTATTTTATTTTTTTGTTGCAATGGTGAATGGGGTTGTTTCCTTAATTTCTCTTTCTGATCTTTCGTTGTTAGTGTGCAGGAATGCAAGAGATTTCCGTGCATTAATTTTGTATCCTGCAACTTTACCAGATTCATTGATTAGCTCTAGTAGTTTTCTGTGGCATCTTTAGGATTCTCTATGTATAGTATCATGTCATCTGCAGACAGTGACAGTTTTACTTCTTCTTTTCCAATTTGAATTCCTTTTATTTTTTTCTCTGATTGCCGTGGCTAGGACTTCCAAAACTATGTTGAATAACAGTGGTGAGAGTAGACATCCTTGTCTGTTCCTGATCTTGCAGGAAATGCTTTCAATTTTTCACCACTGAGAATGATGTTTGCTGTGGGTTTGTTGATCGTGGCCTTTATTATGTTGAGGCAGGTGCCCTCTATGCCCACTTTCTGGAGAGTTTTTATCATAAATGGGTATTGAATTTTGTCAAAAGCTTTTTCTGCATCTATTGAGATGATCATATGGTTTTTATTCTTCAATTTGTTAATATGGTGTATCACATTGATTTGCATATATTGAAGAATCCTTACATCCCTGGGATAAATCCCACTCGATCATGGTATGTGATCCTTTTAACGTGTTGTTGGATTTTGTTTGCTAGTATTTTGTGGAGGATTTTTGCATCTATATTCATCAATGATACTGGTCTGTAATTTTCTTTTCTTGTAGTATCTTTGTCTGGTTTTGGTATCAGGGTGATGATGGTGGCCTCATAGAATGAATTTGGGAGTATTCCTTCCTCTGCAATTTTTTGGAAGAGTTTGAGAAGGATGGGTGTTAGCTCTTCTCTAAATGTTTGATAGAATTCACCTGTGAAACCATCTGGTCCTGGACTTTTGTTTGTTGGAAGATTTTTAATCACAGTTTCAATTTCATTACTTGTGATTGGTCTGCTCATATTTTCTATTTCTTCCTGGATCAGTGTTGGAATGTAATACCTTTCTAAAAATTTGTCCACTTTTTCCAGGTTGTCCATTTTATTGGCATAGAGTTGCTCGTAGTAGTCTCTTATGATGCTTTGTATTTCTGCGGTGTCTGATGTAACTTTTCCTTTTTCATTTCTAATTTTATTGATTTGAGTGTTATCCCTCTTTTTTTGGATGAGTCTGGCTAAAGGTTTATCAATTTTACCTTCTCAAAGAACCAGCTTTTAGTTTTATTGATCTTTGCTATTGTTTTCTTTGTTTCTATTTCATTTATTTCTGCTCTGATCTTTATGATTTCTTGCCTTCTACTAGCTTTGGGTTTTGTTTGTTTCTCTACTTCCTTTAGGTGTAAGATTAGATTGCTTATTTGAGATTTTTCTTGTTTCCTGAGGTAGGATTATATTGCTATAAACTTCCCTCTTAGAACTGCTTTTGCTGCATCCCATATGTTTTGGATCATCGTGTTTTTGTTGTCATTTGTCTCTAGGTACTTTTTGATTTCCTCTTTGATTTCTTCAGTGATCTCGTGGTTATTTAGTAATGTATTGTTTAGCCTCCATGTGTTTGTGTTTTTTACGTTTTTTCCCCTGTAATTTATTTCTAATCATAGCTTTGTGGTCAGAAAAGATGCTTGATATGATTTCAATTTTCTGAAATTTACTGAGGCTTGATTTGTGACTCAAGATATGATCTATCCTGGAGAATGTTCCATGTGCACCTGAGAAGAAAGTGTAATCTGCTGTTTTTTGATGGAGTGTCCTATAAATATCAATTAAATCTATCTGATCTACTGTGACATTTAAAGCCTGTGTTTCCTTATTAATTTTATGTTTGGATGATCTGTCCATTGGTGTAACTGAGGGGTTAAAGTTCCCTAATATTCTTGTGTTACTGTCGATTTCCTCTTTGATACCTGTTAGCATTTGCCTTATGTATTGAGGTGCTCCTATGTTTGGTGCATATATATTTATCATTGTTATATCTTCTTCTTGGATTGATCCCTTGATCATTATGTAGTGTCCTTCCTTGTCTCTTGGAACGTTCTTTATTTTAAAGTCTATTTTATCTGATGTGAGTATTGCTACTAGAGCTTTCTTTTAATTTCCATTTGCATGGAATATCTTTTTCCATCCCCTCACTTCCAGTCTGTATGTGTCCCTAGGTCTGAAGTGGGTCTCTTGTAGACAGCAGGTATATGGGTCTTGCTTTTGTATCCATTCAGCGAGCCTGTGTCTTTTGGTTGGAGCCGTTAATTCGTTCACATTTAAGGTGATTATCGATATATATGTTCCTATTACCATTTTCTTAATTGTTTTTTGTGTTTGTAGGTCCTTTTCTTCTCTTCTCTTGTGTTTTCCACTTAGAGAAGTTCCTTTAGCACTTGTTGTAGAGCTGGTTTGGTGGTGCTGAATTCTCTTAGCTTTTGCTTGTCTGTAAAGCTTTTGATTTCTCTGTCAAATCTGAATGAGATCCTTAGTGGGTAGAGTCATCTTGGTTGTAGGTTCTTCCCTTTCATCACTTTAAATATATCATGCCACTCCCTTCTGGCTTGTAGAGTTTCTGCTGAGAAATGAGCTTTTAACTTTATGGGACTTCCTCTATATGTTATTTGTCGTTTTTCCCTTGCTGGTTTTAATAATTTTCCTTCATCTTTAATTTCTGTCAATTTGATTACTATGTGTCTCGGTGCATTTCTCCTTGGTTTTATCCTGCCTGGGACTCTCTGTGCTTCCTGGACTTGGGTGGCTATTTCCTTTCCCATGTTAGGGAAGGGAAGTTTTTGACTATGATCTCTTCAAATATTTTCTCGGGTCATTTCTCTCTCTCTTCCCCTTCTGGGACCCCTATAATGCTAATGTTTTTGCATTTAATGCTGTCCCAGAGGTCTCTTAGGCTGTTTTCATTTCTTTTCATTCTTTTTTCTTTATTCTGTTCCGTGGCAGTGAATTCCACCATTGTGTCTTCCAGGTCGCTAATCTGTTCTTCTGCCTCAGTTATTCTGCTACTGATTCCTTCTAGTGTAGTTTTCATTTCAGTTATTGTATTGTTCATCTCTGTTTGTTCTTTAATTCTAGGTGTTTGTTAAACATTTCTTGCATCTTCTTGATATTTGCCTCCATTCTTTTTCTGAGGTCCTGGATCATCTTCACTATCATTATTCTGAATTCTTTTTCTGGAAGGTTGCCTATCTCCACTTCATGTAGTTGTTTTTCTGGGGTTTTATCTTGTTCCTTCATCTGGTACATAGTCCTCTGCCTTTTCATTTTGTCTAGCTTTCTGTGAATGTGGTTTTCGTTCCACAGGCTGCACGACTGTAGTTCCTTTTGCTTCTGCTGTCTGCCCTCTGGTGGATGAGGCTATCTCAAATGCTTGAATTCTAAGGCACAGGAGGTGATAATTTAGAAAGTGGGAAAACAACTGACAAATATCTCAAGAAGTATTATTCCAGCAGAAGTGGAAATATTTCATTCATCTGAGGCCCTCAGTTGATTTTCTATATACCCTTTGCTTAATTTTTTAAAAATTGGCTTATTCATGATGTCTTTTCCGTCTAAAATATAGGGCCTGAATATATTTTCATATTATTTTGTACTACACTTCCAATAGGAAAACGACCCCCAACTTCAAGGAAGCTAGGGGATTAAGTGCCTGTTTTCCGCTCAGAAATGCATCAGCTCAGCCACTTCTAGGAGCTTCCTGGGTACTTTCTCCTTCAGGATCTGGTGGGCAGGATAGAGGAAGGGGAACTCTGTTTGCAGCCTTCACAGGGATGTCAATCCCTTCATTGATGGAACCAGCAGAATGCTAGAGCGGCTTAGAATGGAATGAGTAAACCTGAATGGTCTGAGAGCAAAGGGTGAATCTATGGGCAGAGCGAACTCAACACAGCCAGCAAGGAGGGACCCCCGAGAAAGGCCAGTGTTTGAACAAGGATGATCTGGAATAAGTAGTAATGATCAGAGAAAGGGTAAAGTACTTTGCCTGAGATTAAAAGGAAATAATAGCCCAGCAACTGATGTATGTGCTAAGGGCCTCGCTTTATTGAGATATATATATATGAGATATATATATATATATATCTCATATATATATATCTCAATAAAGCGAGGCCCTTAGCACATACATCAGTTGCTGGGCTATTATTTCCTTTTAATCTCAGGCAAAGTACTTTACCCTTTCTCTGATCATTACTACTTATTCCAGATCATCCTTGTTCAAACACTGGCCTTTCTCGGGGGTCCCTCCTTGCTGGCTGTGTTGAGTTCGCTCTGCCCATAGATTCACCCTTTGCTCTCAGATTACTTCTATGGCTGAGTTAGTGGGCTTCTAGAAATAAAAACTGAACACAGAGAACAACATTTACTACTCCTATAACATTAGAAAAATCTCTAACAGCCTTTCTCCTTTCTCTCCTTCCTTCTCCCCTCTTCCCTGCTTCCTTTCATCACCCCCTCCAGCCCTCCCTCCTCTCATGCTCATTTACTCAGCTAGCATCTACTCTGTGCTAGGAATTGTGCCAGGTACTGCAGACAAAGAGAGAAAAGACAGAGTCCCATCCTGACCTCGCAGACTAGCTCACACTCTGATGCCGTAAAAGTCTGCACAGAGGTTTCTACTAGGGAGTGCAGGAAGGCGGGGGTGGAGCTCTGAACAAGGTGCTTCCAGGGTCCAAGGCAGGAGGGAGAGAAGTAAAGGAAGGTTGTATTTGGGGGTGGTGGTGGGTGGTCTGGGTGATGCCTGAGTTTTGAAAGGTAATAAGGGACTGGCTGAGTGAATTTGGAGAAAAGTGGTCTAGGAAGTGGGAAGAAGATGTACAAAGGCATGGAAGCACTGTTGTGGGGTTTAGTCCAAAGACCTCAGGTAGGCTCAGCATGACTGGAGCCCTCTATGGGGACAAGGGGGTAGGCTTGATAGAAAAAGACCAGATCACTAAGGGTCTTTATATATCAAAGACGTTGGATTTTCTTCCAAAGCAGTAGTTCTCAGTGTGGGGAGACTGTGCCCCTCAGGAGACACCTGGTAATGTCTGGAGATACTTTTCATTGTCACCACTTGGAGAGGGGTGCTACTGGCATCATCTAGTGGGTAGAGGTCAAACATCCTATAATTCACAAGACAGCTCCCCAGGGCTGACTCTTTACTTTGCAAGGTCCAAATGAGAAGACAGCTTTTGACCTAACGTACACTGATCAGGGTTCCCTTTGATCATAGTATACCGATGCTCAATCATTTGTGTCTTGTTTTGCTTCCCCCCTTTTAATGTTTGGAGTGAATACAGGCTGTTGGAAAGTCTTATTTTGTGTGTGCTGGGTTCATGAATTAACAAACCAAGAACAGCTCATCACCGTAAGAAAGAAATACTATTTTTCTAGATATTAAGAATGTGGAGGGTAGGAATTATCTCCAAATTCATTCATTCATTCACTCAACAATGAAAGCCAGACTCTCTGCACACTTTGCAGGCCACCTGCACAGCTCACCACAGCCCTTCACGTTGGTTTGGAGGTCAGGACGGTCCACGGGACTTCCCAAAGCCTGGGAGGGTCCTGGATCACCATTCCTCATGCAAAAGCCCACATCTGTGAGCTTGTGTTCCCGTGACTCCTCTTCCTGTTCAGCGTCCTCCCTGCATCGTAACTTATACACATTCTGGGTTAGATATCACCTCTTCTACTTCCCAGTTGTTAGCCTCAGATGCAGAATTTTCAATCCACAGCAAATATCTGGAGATTTTCAGATCAAATATGTACAATTTTCAGAATGGGTCTCTCATAGAAAGATAGATATAAAGTGTCAATTCAGTGAGAGAGGATGAATGGGCAAAGATTCAGACCCTGCTCCCCGTCAGACTGTCAGACTGTAAGGCTAGTATAAACTATGGGAGGGGCTTCCTTGAAAGTGGGAAAGGTTTTTTGACCTCTGACAGACACTCATCTGAGTACAGCCTGTGGCCCACTCCCCCTAACCTTAATGAATTCATATGAATTAAAAGCAATTAGACAGATATATAGATTATTCAACTCTGGTTCTCTCTTCTTCCCTTCCTCCCATCCTCCCCTCCCTCCATTTCCTTTCCCTCCTTCCTTGCCTTCCCCTCCCCCTCTCCCTCCCTCCCTTCCCCTCCCGCTAGGAATCAGGTGTGTATGACAGTCAGCAGGTCTCTCCTATTACCCTACGTAGGAGGGAAGGAGGCTGGGACCACAAAGAGAAGGAAATGGGAATAGAACTGATGAAATCCTCTAGCACCTCCTATTTCCTGACCAGTTTGAGGTCACGTTATGTGGCTATAGAAGAAAAAAGAGAATGAGTAGAACCCATAACTGCTTTCCTGCGTTTTCCTTCTGTTCTGGAACCATGTGAAGCACTGTGAGCAGAGGGGAGGAGGTGGCCGACAGCACTGCCCCTTAGCTGTGTAACCATGGAGAAGTTGACAGCTCTGGTTTCAGACAAGGTATGGAGCCCTTAGCACCGTGTCCCACATGTTGGGAGGGCTCAGTCAATGGCAGACACGTGTGCATAGATATGTTACACAAAATGCCAACAAAGGGAGAGAGAAAAAGCGATCATCTCGTCCAACTGGTCGACCTCTCAGATGTGGAGCCCACGGCCCAGAGAAGTTAGTGCACTTTTTCAAGGTCACAGGCAGTACGATCCCTTGAACCATCCCTTGGACATCAGATTATTTGGCTGGAATTCTTAAAGCCTCGCAACCCTTGGAGTGAATAAATCAAAACCATTGAAAAACCTGTATTCCGTCCTGCACGTGTTCTCTGGCATGTGTTTTGGCCATCGCTGAACTTAGGGTTTGAAGCTATCATTTTCATACAAAAGCAAAACAGAATAAAACAAAACAACCCATTCAAGATGATTTACAAATCGAAGGCACCTAATAATACCTCGCATTCCCAGACAGCTTTTTAATCTACAGAGCACTTCCTAGACAATAAGTAATGAATTCTCTAACTCCCCTTGGGAACAGAGACACACATATTCCCACATGCACCAGCAACTTAATTTACATGAAATGAAGGAAAAGACATTCTGAAGCCGTGTTCCACTAAATCATAATCACAACCTCAAGCCCAAGATGAACATGTTGAACTCTCCTAGGAAGGAAGTGACGCTCACCCACTGGGGAGTCTCCTCTTAGATCCCAGCACTTCCTGCATGGGGAGGACAGATCACGAGTGTTCACACTGAGTCAGTTTTCCCTGGGATCACGGTCCCCCTGTAAAGGCAAACGACCTCAGGTAAATGACCTGTTAGGCAGCAAGTGCTGGTGCAGTGATCGGATTGAACTGCGGGCCTTCCTCCTCTGCTGGCTATCTCCCCTTCTCTCCACTGGGCCTCTCTGGACCTCCCTGGCACCCCTACCTCTCCATAGTCTCCTCCTGCTAATTAGGGGGAAACAGTGTGATGAGGTGTCATGGATGTGTCAGGGACTTCCTGTGAGACGCCTCATGGGGATATGGGCATTTTACAAAGAAGAGCCTGGAGATGGACATCCAGGAGTTGTCAGTCACCTAGGGAGGTGGAGCAGTCTTCTGAATGCTCCGTGAATCACACTACCTGGCGTTGCCTGCCTCCACCTCCCCAAGGGGAAGGTCCCCTGTCCAAGCTCACATGTCCACCTGTGCATTCAGCACCCTGGACCCTTTCCGTGGTCTTGCCTTACTTACCTTGCTTACTTACCTGCTTTGAGATGACATCAGCTACCTCTGAGATGTCTCCAAGTTCCACATTAGAAATGTCCTGGGCTAAATGATGGCTCCATAGGGGTACAGTGGCTGAATGTGGAACTGCCCTCCAGGTCAGCAGGCTCTGTAAGAATCATTCTGGTGGAAAGGATGGAACCATTTTACTTGCCTCTAGCCCTCACCCTCTTCCTTCCCATGGCTGCGGCCATGTGACCTCCACCTGCAGGCCACCCATCCCAGGGTCTAGACTCTGAGCTACCCTGAGTCAGGAGCCACATCTCAGTGTCTGGGAAACTCCTGGTCAAGTCCCCTTGGTGCTGGTCCAGCTCTTCCGTCTCAGCACTGATACCCGTTATTTTTCCTGGGCTAGGTCCCTGATTTTCACCCAGGCTGGGAAGTGCTGTGTTGACCAGCAGTGGATTAAAACTGCCTGGCTTCTGAGTTTGGCTCTCTGAAGGCCAGAGTAGAAATGGTTTCAACATGGTCTGTGATGGAGAAGACATTTCTACCTCCAGGGAGCATTTTTAAGGCAAAATTAGGGGTGGGTTCCAAGAAGCCACCTTATACTAGCTTATGAGTGTGGCAGAAGCAACGAAAGCCAAAAAGAGCCAGTAGGGAGGAGAGACCTGCCAGGGGTCCCACTGGATATACTGACCAGAGGCATGGAGAAGCAGCAGCAGGACTGAACAGCAAAGGGGTTCTTCAAAGGGCAGAGCAGCAATGGAACCAGAAAGGCCAGGATAACTAGGGCTGGCTCGCCAAGGATGTGGCCGCCAGTGGGGCTGCAGCCTCAGTGAGATCCCAGCAATGTGGAGTCCAGAAGTCCAAGGCAATCTCAGAAAAACAAGTTATAGATAGAAGAGGAAGGAATGCAGACCACCAACATACAGAACCACCAGTAAGGAAGCTGCATCAAACCCAATCCCAGTATGGAACTGCTCCTACCACTGGGAAGCATTAGAACTTGATTTTACTAAAGAAGAGAGGATCAAGGTGGCCAAAGAGATATAATCACCATCACCATCACCATCACCATCACCATCACCACCATCACCATCATCATCAACATCAACATCATCACAGTCATCATCATCATCATCACCATCATCATCCACAAACTGCACTAAAAAACTAGAAGCGGTGCCTTAAAAGGTCCAGGAACTTTGAGGCATCTGTGAAGGATGGAAGGATCACCATGAAGAGAAAACCACAGTTCTGAGGTTGTGCAAAACTGAAAAGATAGAGGCCTGCTCTAGGATGCGATGAGCTTGGAGGTCCAGAACACCGGGAGGATCCTGGGAGGGTAATCACTTGGGTCACACAGAGGCGCTGCCACCTCTCTACCCTGAAGGTCGAGAAGCAGGCAGTAGGTGCCCTCCTGGGAGGGCAGAGGTGTGAAAGGCAGGGACCTGGGCTCAGGAGCTGGAAAGTAATGCCACACCTGGGAAGTTAAAAAGAAACATGGCCGATTTCCACCCCAGGCCCTCAGCCTGCGGAGACCAAGGGAAAGGCACTCCCCCATGCCGGCGGTGGCTGAGGCCTCCCCAAGGGAGGTGACCAGGGGAGCTGAAGGGCTGCCAGCCCGTGTGAGTGCCCCCGGCTGGGCCCTGCCTCTGCTCTCTGCCTCAGGGTTGCCTGAAGCAACCCCCAAGGTCTCATTAGACCCTGATCCAAACTACCCAGGTCTTCATTGGAGTCTAACAGGATGTTAAGATAGGACTCATTTTCTCTCTTTTTTGAGGAGTCCCCAAGACAATAGATGCGAACTACTCCCACATCCCAAAGTGAGGTGAGACCCAACTATGCAGGGCTTCCAATGCAGACGTCAGAGACCCGCGGTCAGACCCACAGCAGGCCCATAAAAGAAGGTGGAGAGGCCATGGGAATGCCTGGGAATTCGGGAGAGAAAGAGTCGCCAGTGTGCTGTGAGTCCCACCCTGATTCCAGGCACCTCTCCATCACCTCAGGTTCAATGAGAGGGCCTCCTAGAAGGCTGAATCCACGTGCCTGCAGTACCTGACTTCTCACACTCACAGGTGTGTGGGTCAAAGCTGCCCACAGCAGCAGGGAAGGTGCCACGTGTGGAGGTGGCCTCTGTCTGTCACACTGGGGTCAAAGGGGATGACATGGATCCATCTGCACAAGAGGTCTGGTCTGGGCTTGTCTGAGAGCCTGACCACAGTCCTGCCCAAGACCTGTCCTAGAGGGACGAGGAGGCCTCAGCAGGAGAGGCTGGGGGTCTTGCCAGGTGCTCACACATGAGGAAAGGCCATTTATTAGTCTCCCAAGGCAGCCTTAACATACCACAGTCTGAGTGGCTTGAACAACAGAAATCCATTTTCTCACAGTTCTGGGGGCTGGAAGTCCAAGATCAAGGAGCCAGCAGGGTTGTGGCTGGTGGTAGATTTCCATAATGGGAGTGAGGGAGTGGAAAGAACAGAGGGGTTTCCTTCCAAAGACGCCTCAAGGACGCCCAAGACAGAGTCAGCACCAGGCAAGGAAACCAGCATAAGGTACATCCCGGCCAGTGAAAGAAGAGCCTCCCTCCCCCTGCTTCAGGCTGGAGGGGCTGGAATTGCGAAGGAACAACAGGCAAGGACAGTGAAGAGGCCACAACCATATCCCTTTGCTAACTGCCCACTTTCCACCAGAAGCCGGGGAGGGAAAAGCTTCGGCTTCAGATGGAGTCTGAATAATGCACAGGCCAGGCAGGCCCTTTAAGGTCAAAAATGAGATAACGTTTGGATGAGATGACCACAGGACTTTTTCTTATCTGAGGGTACCTGGCAAAGTTATGGGCTCAACCCTAGATTTCATGCAAGGGTCTCAGAAGAACTGACCCTCTAGAGGGGGCTGGAGCAGGCAATGGTGGGTGGGTGTTGCAGGTAGGAAGTATAAAGTCACTTTCTGAGTGTTCCCTCTGGATTAATTCATTCTGTCTGTCCTATGTTCCCACATACTAGCAATGAAGTAAAATCTATATCCTTGACGATCACAGGAGAATCTGTTCGACTCCAGGAAGATCAGCAGAAGTGGCCAGAAAGACTTGAAACGTGGTGAGACGAAAGTCCCAAAGAGGTGCGGGGGTCAAGCCTGCCTGTCAAGTGCTGGGAAATCTGGTGACCTCAGGCAGACTGACACAGGTGTTGTCTTTTGAGTGGGACAGACTGGCCAAGGTGCCAGGTCCACACTGGGCACCGGAGCACCTGAACATACAGCACTGGGGCAGAAAGAGGCTGCTGGACTCTGGAAGCACAGAATATCTGGACCAACTTTATATTTCTATCGTACCCTCAGAAACACATATTACATATATCAAATGCTCCAGCTTGGTGGGGGACACCCCAATACTAGCCCAAGAACCCTGGGATGGGCAGTGTCTCTTGGAGAACAGGGACTGAGAATGTGCAGGGACTTGGCTGGTTCATGAACCCATTCTGCACTTTCCATATAGTTCTTTCAGCCATGCTACTAAGGCACACATTATTTGTTTTTAAACTGACCCCAGGACTTTTTCTTATCTGAGGGTGCCTGGCAAAGTTATGGCTGCTTGGCTAGATGTCACCTGCTTGAAACAAGTTCATTTATAGGAAATTTAATACATAATTGATGTTTAATTAAAAAACCACTTTTCGCCCAAAACAACTTGCAAAAGAAGAACAAAGTTGGAGGACTCACACTTTCTCATTTTAAAAATCACCTCAAAGTTACGGTAATTAAGACAGTGTGGTGCTGCCATAGGGCACAGTCAATTGTTTTTGGACAAGGGTGACAAGACAATTCAATGGGGGGTGAGAATAGTCTTTTTAACGAAGGGTGCTGAGACAATTGTATATCCACGTGCAAAAGAATGAAGCTGGACCCCTTTCTCATGCTATACACAAAAATCATCTTAAAGTGGATCCTGCATCTAAATTTTAGAGCTCAAACTTTAAAACTATTTGAGGAAAATATAGGAGGAAAAAAATCTTCATGACCTTGGGTTAGGCAAACACTTCTTATATAAGACACAATGAAGGTGCAAGAGACAAATTTCAAATAGATAAATTGGACCTCATCAAAATTAAAAACTTTTGTACTCAAAAGGACACTATCAAGAAAATGAAAAAATGACCACAGAATGGAAGAAAATATTTGCAAATCCTATATCTGATAAGGGACTTGTATCCAATGCACACACACACAAAAAACCCCTTACTCAATAGGCAAAAGACAAATAACCTTTTAAAAATGGGTAAATGATTCAATAGACGTTTCTCCAAGGAAGATTTTAAAATGGCCGATGAGCACCTCAATATCATTAGTCATTAGGGGAATGCAAATCAAAACCACAATCTAATACCACTCACACTCAGTAGAATAGTTATCAATAAAAAAAGACAATAACAAGTGTTGATGAGGATGCAGAAATTGGAACTCACATACGTTGCTGGTGGGAACGTATAACAGTGCCGCTCCTGTGGGGAACAGTTTGAAAGGTCCTCAAAAAGTTAAACACAAAAAAGAAAAGGGGAAGAGAAGTGCAGGCTTACATCAGTCTTAGCATGGACTGTTTTCAATGTTCATCAGCCGTTTGTGTTCGAACTATGTCATATAACAGCTTCCATTTATGCACTGCTTTATAATAAACAAAGCTCTGACATGCAAACAAACAGTAAACAACAATGAAAAACTCTCTTAGCAAGATAATTCCAGGTTCTATCACAGATTGCTTTATTTCTTTTTCACTCCAAAGTGACACTTAACCTCTCCTGCCAAAAGCATTCTGAGACCCGTGCCCCTTTCCTTAAAATGCTGTCATCCATTCTCCTAGCTCAGAGGGATTCAGACCTTTGTAGAGGAAAAGATAGTTTGTGACTAGTGGATTATATTTAAAACAAAATCGTGTAACCCAAGAGAAAGAACATTGTACTCATAAGAAGTTCTAGGAAGAGACAGGAGGATGTTTTTGAGACAGAGTGATGTTGATTTCAAGGTTTATTAAGACATTTAAAAAGTAATTTCACTGATGCGTTAGCATTTACCTTCAAATATAAAAGTGTTTATTCTTAATAAATCCTTAAGGCTCATTCTGTTACAGTACAGTAAGACACTTCCCCAGTCCAGAACTGTGCTGCACGAGTTTCATGTGATTTACAGACACAGCAAAATCTCCAGTCAAATAAACGGTCGATGACTCCACCATCCTTGTATATGTCAATTTAAACTCAGACAAAATATAAGATCCCCCTAGACAAATCCTTAATATTAGTTGTAATTCTCCACTCCTTCCTAATATCTTGCCCAAATAATTCACTATTGAATTATTCACGATTTGAACGTGGACTTCTGTTTATTTGCAATATGATAAATACAGCTGTGTGGGAGTAATTTTTTTCTTTTTCTTAATACAAGAGGGAGACAGAGAAAGGGGAGTTAACATTTGCACTTCCTTAAGCAGATCCGAGCAACCAGCAAAGGAGAGCAACTTGAGGCTCCAGGCAGGCAGATATCGTGGAAGCAGCCTGGGAGTTGAGGCCCCTCTTCGGGAAGAGCTCTGGGGTACTTAGTGAGAGTCCACTGGAATTTCCTTGGAAAAAGCGTTCACGAATTTTGAGAAGAAAAGCTGGAGGAAGTGTTCCTTACTAAAGCCACTGTTCTTTATTAAGTCCTTGGGTTAAGATTTTTATCACATTCTTAAAGACACAGGTAAGAGCACACGATTTCACCAGGAGTAGGGTTTGTCATGGTGACGCTTAACAGACCATTACGACTACTTGGATTAAAATAGTGACGATCCACACAGATCCCGGACTTTCTAACCACATCAAACATTCTCACAAGAAGCCCCAAATGAATATCACACAACGAAAATGAACTTAAACTCTTTTAATAGTGAACAACTAGACAAAAATGGAAATGGTATTGGACCTCAGTAAATACAGCACTTTATAATCAATGCTACAATATGTACATTTTTTACAGCATAAATTACTGTACAGAATTGTCCGACTTAAAATCCTCTTCAACTGTTGAAATAATGGGAGACCAATTCCTGTAAGAGGAGAAGACGAAGGTCCTTTAATTTGGTGCAGTGGCTGCTTCATCCGGATTGCTGGCAACGTCTCCAGGGGAATAAGCAGGATTCTAAGTTGCTGGCTGCTTTCCCAAGACCGAGATGCAGAATTTGAAATGGTGTTTGATGTGACACACTAGGCCATTGATATCAGAATATTGAATTAGAGTTGCCAGCTCCATGAATAAACATCCAAGATGACACAGCAAAAGGAAAATGGTGGAATTAAAACTCCTGCTCCAACATAGGCAAACTACGTGGGAGTGAGTGACTTTGAACTTGATTCTACAGAACCTCAGCCGTAAGCAGCTATTGTGCTGTAGTAGGCGTGTCTGTTCCTTAATATCCTGCCTGAGACAAGGGGAAATCTGAGTATCTAGCTGGAGTATCTCCACCTCCTCATGCTAATACACCTTCTGTTGCCACCCTAGAATTTTTAACCTAAATACCCAGAGCTTACCCCATAAGGTGTTGTGCTCCCCTGGAAAGGGTATTGGTATTGATTCGGGCTTAAATCAGGCTGGATCTTTCAGGACCTTCAGCTGTTGATCTTTTGTCCTAAAGGAAAGGGGGTTTCCAGTGACTATGAAAAGAGGCCCTTCTGAATGAGTGTTTCATGATTATTTTGGTTAAGCTCAAAGCACTGATTTAGGGACACAAGGAAGCCCCTGTATCTAAATAATATAAATATTAAGTAAAAGCTAAAAAAACTTCGATCCAACATTTAGGTCATGACCTCAGTGGTGTGAAACACTCAGGTCAATGGTCAGAGTTCCAGTCTCTGTCCTGATGTTTGGGACTAGGACAGTCACCCTCTAGCTCGGCATCACAAAATCACTCAGTTCTCAGGTTGATTTTCTTTCTCCTGGGACCCTAAGGTTTAGCCTACAATTAAGCAGTCATGTTGAGGCAATTATCTAACGCACTACAGAAAAAAAATCCATCCCTTCCTCAGGAGGAGTTTCCTTTTTCCTTAAGCTCATGACATACACAAGTCCCTTATGACAGATCTCCTTTCTCAGGGACAGACCTCCCAGAGCAGCTGTCCTCTGTCTCCCGGCCCCAAACAAACAAAAAATTACCATCAGAGGCACAGGATTCACATGAAGAGAAGTCAGCTTCCTGGCATTCAAAGGAAATCCAGGAGAGCACAGGTAATGAGACTCTGCTATGGGCATCTGGCTTGACAAGGATGTTTGAAGCCCGGTGTTCTTGAGGCGGGCTATGTTCTCATGGAAGAGGCACCCGTTGGAAGCTTGCACCCAAGGTTCCCTCTTCTGCTCTCCATCTGGATACCCACTGCTTCCGTAAGACCAGGACGGGACGAAGAGGACGGTGCGACTGTATCACCGACTGCAGGGTACCTGGCAGCCCTGGTGCTCCTGCCCAGGACAGGACACCCTGCCCCAGCTCCCTCACTGCTGGCGGGATGGACTCAAAGTGGTAACAACAAAGGCTGAGGGGTCCCATGGAGGGGGCTGTGACGACCCCGTTGTCATCCTCTTGGTCCCCTAGAAACGGGTCAGAGCTGGGACAAAGTGTCATCTCCCCCATCACCCACCTTTGCATCGTGGTGCCTGCAGAGACCGTGGGTTTCTGGTGCCTCTGTTCTGACAGTGATGCTTAACTCCAGCTGTGGGTGACAACTGGGGACCTCAAAATGCTGCCCCAACAGGGTGGTCCTCACACTCTCTTGGGGGGGCGGGGGGGTGGTCAGTTGATGCTCTGCGTTACATTTCAGATGGACGAAAAGCAAGCGTGGAGAGGGGCTTTATTTAAGAACCGGGGGCAGCAGGCAAAGGAGGGGAGCGTCCAGGCAGCCCGCTTATTTCCCAGACTTCTCATCCCCAACGTCGGCGAGTTCTAATATTGAATCTTTGTCTCCTGAAAGCCCCCACTGTCTCTAGTAACTGTTCTTCGAAATAGTCAAGATACAGAATCTGACTTACAGAACTTAGAAGGAAAAACCCCAAAGGAACAAAAAAGTCAAGCCAGCTCTCAGAGAAGGACATTGCGGGTTGAGTTGGCAGCCCTGGGAACTTCAGGGGATCAAGAGTCAGTTTGCAAATTATTCAAAGGAAAAGTGTTAATATTGCCATTTCACCCCACGAATAGGCCCCAGAGAGAGCTGGTAATGCTAGGAAAGTGTCTATCACTAAAGATGAGTGTGTTATGTGCTTACGATTTTTGACATCTCAACTACGTGGCTATATTTCAGGCTTCGTGATCACTCACGCTGTAGATGAAGGTAACAGAGGAGACTCAGAGAATGTTCTTTAAAACAGGGGTCCCCAACCCCCAGGTCTCAGACCGGTACTGGTCTGTGGCCCGTTAGGAACCGGGCCGCAGAGCAGGAGGTGAGCGGCGGGCGAGCGAGGGAAGCTTCATCTGTATTTACAGCCGCTCCCCATCGCTTGCGTTACTCCCTGAACCGCCTCCCCACATCCCGCCACCATCCGTGGAAACACTGTCTTCCATGAAACCGGTCCCTGGTGCCAAAAAGGTTGGGGACCTCTGCTTTAAAAAGAATACATACGCGTGGCTACTGTGGGTGGATGCTGTACAGTCAAGTAATGCACATTCCTCAGGGGTAAGTATTTTCTTTGCTCATTTGGGCACCTAGAAATAAAGAGATGATAAATACTGGGGGAAAAAGTCAGTTCTGTTTTACGAAAAACTGAAAAAGCATTGGAAAACAATACGGAAACTAGAAAATGGTGATTATTTTTATAACCAAAGAGCACTGTTTGAAAATCCTAAACATTGGTACTATCTTATATCAAAGTTGGATATAAATATTTTCTGATGAGCTTTTCCTGTGTTAGAAACGAGTGGAAAAACAAGTCCTTGATTCAGCTTTTCAGGTCTCATCACTACTTCCTGGTGCTTAAAGACAAACACTGATCCTTGTGTTGACTGGCAATTAGTAATTCATCCCTTAGATCAATGTGTTTAAAATTGGCTATACGAGGTGGATTTTCAAAGTAACACAGAGGGATTTAATCCCTTGATTCCCATTACTTGAGTCAGAGCTGTGAGTCTAAATCCCCTTGTAGCCGACCCCAAATTCACCCCCTGCTGCCTCAAGAGTGCCAATTAAATAAAATAAAAACCAAAACCGTGGTCAGATGTAATTCGTTTGAGAACAGAGTTTTATCATTTTCCTCATGCCAAGCAAACAAATGGACCCGTCTGATGACAGATACAGAAGAATTCGGTTTGGACAAAGAGAACACAAATCTCAAGTCTGAACATTGCTTGTGCTGTCAGGAAGCTGTAATATTGAAAAACTGTGCTCTTCTGGGAATGGGAAGACAAGGAAATAAAACTCTGGCTCCAATTTGTTGGAAATGCAGTTTATGTTGTTGTTGTTGTTTTCACTTTCATAAAAAAAAAAAGTCTTTCAAGACTCCACTTGACCCAGGTTTCATCGAAAATGCGTTACTTCTTAAAAATAGGATTCTGATGGGAACAGGCTTCAGCTGAGCAGTAGGCAAAACTGCATAAGGGAAAGACAGTTCTTGAAAGACTATTGGGCGTTTCTCAGCCCAAACCACCTCTGAAAGAGTATTAAGCTCAGTGGCCTCTGGAGCAAGCAAAGCCAAGGACCCCGTCCAGGTCATCTTTGGGATGAGGCGGTCTCCATGGTGACCGGAGCTAGGGTTCTGCTGTCGTATTTGAATCTAAGGATATAGGCTGGGTAAAGTGAAGTAACTGTTTTGTTTCTGTGGCTGTTTCTGCTTCTTTGTTTAGTTTAGTTTGGGGAGAAGGGGAATGAAAAAGGAGGGAGAGAAGAGAAAAAAAAATGAGGTTAACAGAAAACGCTCCCACATCGGGGGGGGATACATCACGGAAAGCCACTGGTCTAATATGTCTATCTTCGTTAGTTCAAACTTCTCTCATTTCACTCAACCAAATATTGCCAGCATTATTACACCATGTTGGTTAGAGTTGGAAAAACCAGGTAGACACAAGTCAGGGAGTTAACTTCTGTCACTATGGAATGATGAGTCAAACAGTGTCCCAGGGCTACTGGTTGGACAGGCATCAGTAAAGTCATCAAAATAAACCCCTCAAGCTTCCTATGCAGTGTTTTCTGGGACAATGGGGGTGTGTTCTCACTAATGCGTGTGCGTTTGTATTCTCACACATGCATGTGCGTGTGTAAATATGCTGGGAAATGGGAAAGACAAATAGTAAACTATACTTACAATAAAGAAAAACATACTTTTTACCCCCATGAAAAATATCAGACTTATTAATGATAATCTGTGGAAGCTCCATTTAAAAATTTTATGAAACAACAAGGTCCATTCTAAGGAGATTATGAAATGGGGACCAGAATGCTTATTTGAATATGTTTTTGATTCTGAAGTTTCCTTGTAAAAATACTCACAGAAATTGGTGGACATTTTTTTTTTTTTTTACATACAACTTGATGCCTCTCATTTATAACATAAATCATTTAATGTAACATTTGCAACCTTAGAAAGGCAGACATAGTTAATCCAAGTCAGTTTATAAATTCCAATTTCACATGGATTAAAAACTGCAGATAAATTAAGTCACAATAATATCCTGTACATGCATTAAGGCTGGTGACTGCTAGAGTGTCTTGGGTATCTACAGACAGGAAATCACACACAGATTACTGGGTCTGAAGAGTGTCTACATCATTTAAAAAAATCTTGCTTTTTCTTTTTCTTTTTTTTTTTTTTTGGTGATACAGATTTCAACAGTAACTCTGGAAAACTGTGAAAAATGTTATTTAAAAATATATATGTATATACTACTGCACAGTTTCAAAGGTGTGGTTCATCAATAAGGTTGGCTGCACTGATTAATTTGATAACAATTACTGCACTTCTGAGGTGATCTGAACACGTAGTGACTTATACTCAATATTAGGCACTAGTCATATCCTTCAGGCGTACTACAGTTTTATGTTGGCTGTATTGTACATATATATTTTTAAACGTATGCATTTATACAAACTGTGTATTATGTATGGGATGTCAGAAATGTACACATCACTGTTATATAATACACACATCACTGTTGCACATACGAGGGTACGTTTTAGTGCAGAAGACTCATTGCATTGATTCCATGTGTTCCGTCTAGTACACAATTTGTCAACTCTTCAGACTTGCTTTTCCAGTACATTCCTCTTTAGACAGTGGGTCCGAGTTTCCCTTTGTGATTTCAAAGTTTCCAGCAATGTGTTTTAACTGAACCTCTCTTTCCAAGCACAATTCTGCACATTAGTCTGATCTGTGTCGAATGGTAACAAATCCCACATTTTGATCAGGAATATATGTGGGTTCGTTCCTCTCTTGCAAAGATAACTCTAACAATTGTGATCCAGGTCCGTTCAGGTCATGGAGGGATGAGGCCAGTTGAACTTGTACTGAACTTCTGATGAAATAATGTCTTCGAATAGAAAAAAAAGGATGATAGACAGTCTACGTTCAAATGGGAGACTCTCTAGAAGGATATACAGGAAAAGGATGAGCAGTGTTGTCTCTGGGGAATGGGACTGAATACTTCCTACTTTACACTTCTCTGTATTGTTCAAGTTTCTACCATGAGCATGTATTACTTTCATAACCAGAAAACACAAGAAAGATATTTCTACTTTGAACAAAGCTAACTAAAAGAAACCAGCAACAATCAGAAGATGTTTCCTTATCAAAAGCATCAATGCCAAAGCAAGGAAAAACCACTGCCACCACTGCCCCCAACATGCTCTACCAATGAAACAAAAGACACTGAGAATGGCGTGCTGTGACGGCCCCCAAATGACCAGTTTCACGTTTTGTTGGAAACGCGGCTCACCGAGTGCTGATGTGGTGCTGCTTGCACAACTAGCCAGAGGTCACCTATGTGTTTAAATGGGTTTCACAGGTGAGCACATCACGTGAACACCACCACGAGGCCTGAGACTGAAAGGTGGGGAAGACCAGAAAAGCACCCCAGGGATGCACCATGGACCCTGGGGGCCATCCCTTTACGTGAGAGTCTGAACATTTCATCAGAATTCAGCGGGAGTGAGTACAACTAAGCCTCAGTCTCCAGGAAAAAAAAAAAAAAATTCAAAATTTCTTAAGTTAGACTCCAGGGGGATTGGGAACTCTAGCAACAATTAGTGAAAGGAATGTCAGAAGCACCTCAGTTGAATAAATGTAAAAAAGAAGATGCACAAAGCCTTCACTTGTTCATTTAAATGAATTTCAAATCACCAAAGCTATCCAATCATTTGAAAGGTTTTAAATCAGTGCTTAGAGCTAGGGGATGACAGCAATCTTATTTCCCACCTACAGATCAGGCTGACAAAGATATTAACATTGCAACCAAACCAATAAGACCATCAGTATCTGTTATAAACGCTTTGTGTTACCATCACCTTGAAAAATGGATTGTTCCACATATCACATCACCTTTCTCAGGCCGTCTTGGGGCAATTTTGTCAAGTGAGAGGCCTCAAGGTCATTGTTTTTGTTTTTAAAGTATAGGAAGTATATCCTCTTTTCCAGGAGTTTTTCTTTTTTTTTTTTAACCAATATTTTTATATCCAAATATATTGAATAAGAAGACCAAATCTAGGGTATGACGAGAGACAATAAGAGAAATAAATTTCAGACAAAAACTGTAAACAAAGATGTCAAAAAAACTAAAATGTAAACTTAGTTAAAAAGAAAAAAAGAAAAGAATCAAGGGCAAGACGCAGACATACCAGACTGGTCGTTGCTACCCCAGACAGGACTGCCATCCTTGCAGGAATAACGTATTCTGTAGAGTAAGCAGCTTGCTAATCAAAGCCTGAAACACATCGCCCAGATCAAAATGCATTCAAGGCCTGCAGTGGCACTTTCTCCAAGAGTGAGAGGATTAGATAGAATCATGATAGCAAATAGTTTTTGGCCTGAGAAGCAACAGATACAGACCCGAGTGAACGGACATCCTACGTAATGTCCTCATCTGGCCAAGAAAACTGGTAAGAAAGCTATCATGGAAAGAAAACACTTGAAAAATATCGGCCGACAGACACCATGTGGCTCCACAGCCCCTGGGTCACAGTGGCAGGAAGAAGAAACACATGTGCCGGGCGGGCTCCTGGCGTGCACAGACGATCTCAATTACTCACTGAACCCCCAAAAGCAGCTGTTGCTGCTTTCATGTTGGTGAATTTTCAAAGACACTGAAGTTTTACCAAATCTCAGTGTCATGGTCATACTATTTTGCGGGGCAGGGCAGGGAAGGCCCGTGGGAGTCAATTCACTTGCTTTCTAACACGTTGACAGTAAAGTTGGCTGGAGGGGGCAGGTACTAGACAAAAGGCAGGGTATTTGGTAACATGCAATCTAGTAAAGTCCAGCACAAAAATAACTGACTTATTTTCATTATTCAATTACCCATTAATACACACAATCAAAAAAATAATAATTGGGGGAGAGTATATTAATACTGAAAGTAATCAAAAGTATAAGAACTAAGATGATCTTAACTGGCAGTCAAGCTTTTGGTGTGCTGTATTGCACCTGGTTCACTAACCCATGAGATTTTCGTTGAATGTTCTAAGAAGTCATGGTTTAGCTTTGAACTAGAAAGTGTGTGTGTGTGTGTATGTGTGTGTGTGTGTGTGTGTGTAAGTGTGTTTTCTCTAATCAGAAACGTCTGATCACTTTGTCTAGCCTGGGATTATGGAAACTAGACAAAGAAAACGTGTTCTAAAGAGCTGTGTATCTCACACACTTACACAGGCAGCTTCTCTACACCCACACATACAAACACACATGCCCTGGGAGAAAAGACCATTGTTCGATGCTGAGAAAATATTCACCGCCGTCTGAGAAATGCTGTGGCTGGGAACTTCAGGAGCACAGTGTCCAGAAATGTTGAGCCGTCCGTGAAGACAAGAGTGCCCTCCAGCCCGAAGGCGGGGCCCCTATGTCAGGTGGGTGCTGTTCCGCAGCCAGTGCAGGCCTTGCTGGGAATACTGGACCAGGTGCTCCATGCTGCTGTGCAGGGTGACTGGCCCCATGAGCAGGTCCAGGTCATTGAAGAATTCTAGGGGACAGAGAGGGTCGTTAGAGGGACACGCACTTGGTCCTCTTTATAAATCAAGCCTTCTCTGTCCCATCACTTGACATGAGCTCAATCTAACAAAATAAAGCCCCCCAGAGCTCACCTATATCCCAATAATCCCTCAACTGGCGACTTCTAATTCAAACGAGTGACATTTACATTATTGAATTTAATGGATGCTGTGTGTTTTACATGTCATTTTGTCACTGTTCTGTAAGTACACTGATTTTAATAGATTTATCTCTTCATGTTTAAAATATATACTTGTATACAGACAGAGGGGAAAAATATGTATGTATTTTACTGAAATAATTCTGAATAAACAAAGGAAACATGGCAAAACCCAACCCAACCCAACCCAACCCAAATGAATGGCATTTGTTTAGCCAGAGAGCAAAGAAAATGTGCTTCCTCAGGCTGCATTCTCCTTGTGCAGTAATGTGTCCCACCCTGAACTTGGCCTGCAGCTCTGTCATCCCTTACACTGTGCTCAGCTGTGCTACCGTGCTGAGCCCCTGTCGGGGGAGGGTGGGAGTCCGATGGAGGAGGCTCCAGGCTCTTGGAGACAAATCAGAGATGGGTTTTTCTTTTAAATTTTATATTTATTTATTTGGCTGCACCGTGCGGCATGCGGGATCTTAGTTCCCTGACCAGGGATTAAACCCGTGCCCCCTACAGTGGAAGCACGGAGTCTTAACCGCTGGACTGCCAGGGAAGTCCCTCTCTCTTTTTTTTTTTTTTTTTTGGAGCATCCAGCTTGTTTAAATTGTCTTTTATTTTACTGAAGCATAGTTGATTTACCATGTCGTGTCAGTTTCAGGATTCAGTTATACATATTCAGTTATATATCTATTCTTTTTCAGATTCTTTCCCCTTATAGGTTATTACAAAATATTGAGTACAGTTAGTTCCCTGTGCTATACTGTACGTCCTTGTTCACAGATGGGTTCCGAAACACCTCTACTGAGGTCACCTTCTAGTCCTTGGACATTCTCTGGGTTTGTCCTTTCCTTAAACATTTATTACCGCCAAGGCACTACGCTAGGTGCAGGAGGGCAGAGGCAGGGAGTACACCGAGATGAAGAATGTGTAGGCTCTGCCATCGCAGAGATCACGGTTTGGTGGCTCATAGAGATGAATCAATTCATGTGGCTGCCAGGCTGCCCTAACTGGACCACTGAACAGCACTCCTTGAAAGTAACAAGCTGGGAGTATTCTTTCAAAGGTGCTCTTGTACGTGCTGAATGAGGTCCTGCTGGGGAGGCTCCGAGAAGAGCCAGGGTCCAGGTGGCCGGGAGGACAGTGTGGCAGGAGGTCAGGAGAGGAACAGGGGAGAAGGGGCAGGTCTGGGGAAGCCGTGCAGACTTTGCACTCGATGTGCAGCTCTGCTGAGGGACGGCTGGCAGCAGCTGGCAGTGCCATCTGGAGCCTGGCCTGCTCAGGCTCTCCCAAACTGGCCGCGGCCATTTGTACATTTGTCCCTTCTGTTTCATCCACCTGTGACACATCCACCCCACTCCATCTCAGCCACTCAACTACTGTCTGCTTTTCAAAACCCTGTTCCGTGCCAGCTTCTTTGGCGAGCCTGCTGGCCTCAGCCCCTGGCACTGACCTCCTCGGCACCCCACTGGATTTTCAGGGTGCATCACCGCCGCACTACTGTCACGTCCTGTCTGGTTTCATTATCAATTTCACGTACTCAGGCCTATCTGTGCCACTGGTTCCTGATCTCATCATGGACATCCTGATCTTAGCCTCAGAGGCACATGTTACCATGGGAACAAAATTTGCATTTAATGGCTTGATAGTGAGCTCAGATTTACACTCTCACCCAGCACTGGAGAAAGAGCAGTAAATTGGTATAACCTTACGGAAGAAAGTGAATAATATACCAATACATATCTTAAAAGAATCTATACCTGTTGACCTCCACATTCTACTGCTACAACTCCCTCCTATGACAGTAATCAGAAATATGAACGACGATTGACATGAGGATATTTATCGTAACGTTATTTGTAACAGTGGGAAAAACTGGAAGTAACACAAATGTCCAACAACAGGGGAATGGTTTGAGAAATCATGATACTTATGATTGCATACCTCTATTTTGAAAGTATTAGAGAGTCATCATAAAAGGTGTTTCTGAATGAGTTAGTGACATGAGAAAATGCCTGATATAATGTAAAATGAAGAAAAGACAGGATGTAAAACTGTATATATACTATGATCTTATTTTGGTAAAAATGCATATTTGGAGAAAATGAGAAGCAATTTCAAAAGGTTTTTTTTTTTTCAATAGAATGTTAATAGTAGTTATTTCTTAGTGACAAGATTACGGATGATCAAAAAATTTTTTTCTCTATTGTTTTTTTGTACTTTACAAATTTAGCCACGGTAAACATGCATTCCTTTTGTAATCAGTAAAAACAAACATTATTTTAAAAGAAATACAGCTTACCCATCAAACACGTTTTTTTTCAGTTGTAAGCAGCTATCACTTCAATAGCTAGCAATATTCATACTCATCAGTTAATTAATTCATCCAGTATTTCAGATCCCCAACTGTGTTCTAGGCAGTATGCAGGTCTTAGGAATACAGAGTTGAAAAAAACGTAATCCCTACCTTTAAGGAGCTCACTGTCCGAAGGAAAAAAACATGTGTGTGTGTTTATCTATATAATTTGTGTCTGTATCATTGGTACCTATATCATCTCTATCTCCATCTCTATCTCTGATCTTTCCCACAGTAAAGATAAAGGTAGGTAAAGGCACAGGAGGCCCTGAGTGTGGGGGAGAAGTCAGGCAAAGTTCACACAGTAGGTGACAGCTTCTACCATTTCTTTTTTTCTTTTTTTTTTTTTTTTGCGGTACGCGGGCCTCTCACTGTTGTGGCCTCTCCCGTTGCGGAGCACAGGCTCCGGACGCGCAGGCTCAGCGGCCACGGCACACGGGCCCAGCCGCTCCGCGGCACATGGGATCCTCCCAGACCGGGGCACGAACCCGCGTCCCCTGCATCGGCAGGCGGACTCCCAACCACTGCGCCACCAGGGAAGCCCAGCATCTACTATTTCTTCTTCGCCCGCTGATGCCCAAGGATCAGGGTGTCCCCCTGAGCTGTGGCTGAACTACGCACACGCTCCCCAGAGGCACACACACCTCTGTTCTCCTTGGCCAGGTTGTCCGCCATCTCCCAGTAGTCATAGCTGTGGAGAATGCTGTTGGTGATGCTGACATGGTTGGCTGCCATCTGGTGGATGCGTTGTGGGATGCTGACGATGGTTGATGGGGACAGGGCGTTCCCATTGGAGAGGCTCCCCTGAGATCCCACGGAGCTGGTGGGGGAGGGGTTGGGAGACATGGGGGATGGGGTGCCAGTGCTCCTGGAAGGGGAGAGCATAGGAAAACAGGTGGAGAGGTTGGTAGGGCAGCCCCTCAGGGCACTGTAAGCAGAGAAGCACCTTACCCAGCGTCATGCAACACCTCATTTATCACCTTCACTTTGGAAAAATGAACTTACTTTCCACTGGCCCCCCATGGAGATGGGGCTTGGGCAGCTTTAGATGAATTCTGCAGGAAAATAAAAACATTGACAGTGAGTACCATCTGCTTGAGTTTAAACAGCCCACAACAACATGTTCTCAGGTGACCGCTGAGAGAAGTAATGGCTGACGTTGTAGATAAAATGCAGATTCACAGAAACTGGATCTGGGGAGTTTTTAATTACCAGGCTATTGGCTTCCTCTCTGGCAGATAGTGGGAGGCAGCTGCCCCCTCCCAATGACACAATGAGAATGTCTTATTTTGCAGAAACTGTTGACATATATTTAATGCCTGAAAATATATGAGACATGAACTGTTACCATTTTTTTTTTTTTTTTTTTGCGGTACGCGGGCCTCTCACTGTTGTGGCCTCTCCCGTTGCAGGGCACAGGCTCCGGACGCGCAGGCTCAGCAGCCATGGCCCACATCCCAGCTGCTCCGCGGCATGTGGGATCCTCCTGGACCGGGGCACGAACCCGCGTCCCCTGCATCGGCAGGCGGACTCTCAACCACTGCGCCACCAGGGAAGCCCAACTGTTACCATTTTAACTTATGAAGCTTAAAAGTATTTCTCTTAAAGGAAGTTGCTCTTGAATGTTTCTAAAAGAACAGATTAAAATGTATTTCCTTAACAATAGTGAATTCAAAAATTCTGATTTATTTAAAATTCTGATATAGGATATGTTGCATGAGCCAGTTGTTTGCATCAGGCATTTAAAAGACATTTTTGCCTTTGGCAAAGAAAGCTTCTAAATGTACAGATAGATTTCCTCCCTGAGAGCCCAATAATGCTTTCTTGGACATAAGTCTATGAGACTGTTAAGGAGAAAATGGACTTTATAATATTGAATTTTCCCTTCCAGAGACAAGAAAATAGCCTCAGCCTGGTTCCCCAGAGACAAAGTGTTTCTTTTGGTTAAAAAGAACTTTATGAAGTAGTGACTGATTTTTAGTTTTTAGTGGAGGTGTTATCAAAATGGTAAGAAATGGCCTTACATGTGGGAATTTGGCAAAATCGCCTTCAGGCCTCTTCCCCTACCACTAAAGTCCTGTGACTATAAGAAAAACATGGGTGGGGACAAAGGCCTTTTATTCAGAGCCAGCTGTACTGATAAAACTCATTTTTTATGGACCAATTATCACTGTTTCCTAAAGGTTTCATAATCTCTGAACTTTAAGTAGTATTTAAATAGCCTTTGATTTAGGGTATCTACCAACACCTTCTGGGGGAAGCTCTGATATTTAATTTGTATTCTCTGTTCATTCTGTACAGTTTCATGGACTGCCTACAGACATTAAGAACATCTTGGATCCCTTAATAGTTCTGCTGTAACCTCTGTGGCTTACAGAGTTCAGATTCCTTCTTTATTCAAGCGTTTTGCTTGACTGTAATAACTCTCTTTAGTATTAGCTCTTAGATTCTAAATTTTTGAAAACTACTTATCTTGACCTTAGGCACCCAAAGTAAAGGGAAAGGCTTAGTGTCAGTACTTGTCATTATGACTGACGACCGTCAATGGACCAAGACAGTGGCTTAGCTCCTGGTCACTGCATGCATGACCAGGAAGGAGACAGTATGCTGGGTGGACATCGCCCACGGAATGCCCAGCACAGCCGGCTCATCAGAGATCATCTCCAAGAAGTGGAGGTTGGGGATTAAAGATCGAAAATGATGGTTGTGTATCTGACAAACAGCCGGTGGAGGTAGAAATGGCATAATTTCTTGTTTCTACGGTCAAATGGGCAGTGAAGAGGCCCAGAAATCTCAGAGGAATTATTCACAACAGTACATCAGAGGTTTTCTGGTCTTTTTTCCCCCCTTTTTCCATTCTCCCAGTGAAAATGACTTCATTCCCTGAGATAGGTAAAAGTTAGCACGGTTTGCAATTCTATCCTTATGCGTGCACACTGCTACTGTTCTAGTGCCTCTGGGTTCTAACAAGTCATTTCTTAGCATTTAAAATAACACCTTTATGAAAAATTAAATTAGCTACTGGAGATATAGCTAAGAGGAACTTCTAAGGAATTACTTCTCAGAGGAAGATGCTCTAAGTGAACATGAGCAATTTATGTTATAGCTATAAAGATGGATTTGCTAGGACACTGGGATAGGTAACGGGATCTTCTTTCTTTAGAGGCTATAAAAATACTTGGATACAGGCAGAGGGATAAATTAGATGGGCTCTCAAGGCCATCCTCTGAGCCCTGAACACCACGAGTATGTCATAAATGAGGTTCGTGTGGATATCAGCTCCTGTATTATCCCCAAAGCAATGGATTCTACCCTGAAAATGTCCTTGACAGGGAGACAACTGGGTACAAGATGTTGCCTGTTAGCCAGACAGTACCTTGAAATAGTCGATAAGTGCTTTTGAATACTTTACAGCATGATCCCTTTTGAGTCGAAACATCCGCCAGTACAGGAGAGCCAGGCATCGGTAACTGCAGCAGAAAAAGAGAAATAGTCCCCGAAAGTATGAGTGGGCCCTGTGCTAACAAGACTTAAAAACAATCTTGCTGTTCCAGGTACACTCAAGGTCTATAGCACGGTAGGCACATGACCTTCGTATTTGTTCAATGTAACTCAAAATTTCAAGGAGTTACTCCACAAGTATATCACTTCATATAAAGAAATATGAATAAATGAAGGATATATATAATTAAGAATATAAATATGAAGACATAAAGCAGCTTTACTGCTTCTTTGTTGGGACTGAGGGGCTTGTCATTTTCTTCTTCCACCACTAGGAGACAGTCTCTCTCCATGAGAGGAGGGAGGAGGCTCTAGCACACAGCTCTCACTGCTTGCTGGGTGAATTTCAGGGCACAACTACCTTATTCTGATTTGCCTTGACACCCTGGACTTCCCGCAGCAGCTTTGCTAAAAGAATAGCCAGCCCTTCCACCTGTTTTTATTCCCTTCACTACCACTGTACTGGACTATAATTAGTTCAAATAAAGTAATGGATATAAATGTATTTTATAAAAACCATACTGGGAGTAGTCACTATTTTATGTTACAGTTTATATATATGTTATTTACATACTAGCATTCTATTTTATATAATATTAACTAATCACTGTTAATTTATTAATCCTAATAAGGAACTTAAAGTTTGAAAAGGGCACAGAAAGCATTTCCTGAGCCATACCTACTTTTTTTTTTTAACATCTTTATTGGAGTATAGTTGCTTTACAATGTTCTGTTAGTTTCTGCTGTACAACAAAGTGAATCAGCTATACTTATACATATATCCCCATATCCCCTCCCTCTTGCACCTCCCTCCCACCCTCCCTATCCTACCCCTCTAGGTGGTCACAAAGTACCGAGTTGATCTCCCTGTGCTATGCGGCTGCTTCCCACTAGCTAGCTATTTTACATTTGGTAGCGTATATATGTCCATGCCTCTCTCTCACTTCGTCCCAGCTTCCCCTTCCCCCTCCCCGTGTCCTCACCATATCCACTTTTCCTTGGTGCTTTCCACTCCTAATTATTTGCTAACTCAGATCTGGTGCTGACATACTAGAATACCAACATACCAAATACAACTTAATAGTCTCTTAAATTTTTTTTTTCAATTTTAATTTTTCAATTTATTTTAATACAAGTTTTAAAGGTTACTTTCCATTTACAGCTATTACAAAATATTGGCTGTATTCCCTGTGTTGTACAATACACCCTTGACCAAGAGTCTCTTCTTAGCACACCAAACTCCAGAGGACGTGATGTTGCAAAACTAATGTTTTCTCTTTTGTGTATGTTGTTGTTGTTGCTGTTATATTATTTTGAGATTCGATTCTCCAACTTGCAGATCAGGTTCTAAAGTGGAGTATGAACCATCAGAGAAAAAGACACTTTGGCCCCCCATCACAGGAGGAACCAACAGAGAGGTGTCCTGTGATTTGAGGCAGTACTAAGGAGATGTCAAGGGGAAAATTATTATTATAATCATTATAATCGTCATCATTATAGAAAAAAAACCTATTACGTGCTGATTAACATTTAAATATTGCTTTTATTATCAAAGTGGAATGAACTGCTCCTCAGTTTAATGTGTTGAGAACTTGAATACATCATCTTGATTCAGTTCTACTAATCCCACATGTAAAGAGACAGATGAATTATCTTGATTGCCTCTAAAATGTTAAACACAAGAGATTACATTTGGCGCAATTCACATTCAAGTGATTAAAACACAGACTTACCTGATTTTAAGATACACACACACACACACACACACACACACAGAAAAATGGGTCCTTGTGTCATGGACCTGTTGGTTTTCAATCACTGTGAATTCACATAATGCATAGGACAGCAGGGTGCAGGCTCTCCCTGGCCACCACGAGAACTGCCTTTGGTTTGGTGTGTCAGAAGCGGTAGGAAACCATCGTGCATTTCAGCACCTGGTTTGCCAGTGAAGATGTACGAGGCTGGGGAGGCTATTTTAATCTGATGTGATGCACTTACCATAATGCAGCCAGCTGTTTATCCTCTGGTGTGGCATTGGGGCCTGAGTGGGTTTTTAGTCTCATAGCATACCTTAAAAAAAAAGGAAAGAAAAACCAAAAATTAAAGCTTTCTTATTAACAATAGGACATCTTCTAGGATGGAAGTTCTCTCTGCCCAATACTTAGTTTTTCATAGTGCATGCTGACATTTCTTTCTTAGAAGCCAGCTGAGGCTGCCCCATTTTCTCTAAGCATGACGTGATTGTGATGACTAGAACAAAATGGCTTTTATGACCATCTAGCAACTTTCTGCTCTTTAACAATACAAGCCCAAATGCTACAGATGGTCAAGAGTGGTACCAGTTCAAGCATTATCCACGTATATGGTGACACACCCATTTTTACAAATTCTGATTTATGGCTGAGTGGCTGACAAGATGGGACCAAAGGTCAATCCTTCCAGGCCAATCTCCAGAAAAATTTTTATTCCTTGTACTCAGATGAATGCTTGGATTTATTCCTTTTTTTTTTTTTACTGTTATGGAACTCTTACTTTGACGGTAGTATAACTGTCCTGGATGCATTAACTAGTAGATTTTATGAACTTTATTCAATCTCACTTATTTCTCTGAACCAGAGGTCTATGGCTGTTCCTTTCTCCAATAATATACCAAGTTACTTGCAGACTCTTGGAGAGAGCTGAGGCAGTATATGGAATGGTCAGGGAGTCCTGGGTTCAAGTCCTTACAGTTGTGAGAACTTAGACAAATTAACAGCTTTAAGCCTCCATTTCCTTATTTATAAAGTAAGATGAGTACTGAGGATCCCATAGCATTGCTGTAAGGATTAAATGAGAGAGTGTTTGTAAAGTTCTTGGCATAGTGGGCTGGCTTATTGCAAAGTGCTCAAGAAATGACACTGTTATTACACTATCTCCACAGCATGCAGACTTGTAGTGGTTTTTTTTTTTTTAATTTATTTATTTTTGGCTGTGTTGGGTCTTCGTTGCAGTGCGTGGGCTTCTCATCGGGTGGCTTCTCTTGTTGCGGAGCACGGGCTCTAGGCATGCGGGCTTCAGTAGTTGTGGCTCGCAGGCTCTAGAGCGCAGGCTCAGTAGTTGTGGCACACGGGCTTAGTTACTCTGCTGCATGTGGGATCTTCCCAGACCAGGGCTTGAAGCTGTGTCTCCTGCATTGGCCGGTGGATTCTTAATTACCACGCCACCAGGGAAGTCCCGTGTAGTGTTTCTGAGTGTCTCTCTTTGCTTAGTTTTCATAGTGGTTTCTCCAGGTATTACAAGATACATATGTGACTCATCACAATTTATTGGTATCAATATTTTCTACTTTGCTTGAAGAGTTGAAACCTTACTTCCATGTCACTGCTTTTAAATAACATTGTCTTGAGCAACACATGGTGGTATAATTTTTGTTTCAATCACCAACTATGATTTTATAAAACTCATGAGGAGGATAGTTTATTGCATGTACTCATAGTTCTGCTCTTACGTTGTTTTTCCTTCCCTCCTGTTGGTCCAAGATTCCTTCTTTTGTCACTTCCTTTCTGTTTGAGAAACTTCCTTTAGCCAACCTTTAAAGGTAGGTCTGTTAGAAACAAAGTCTTTTCGTTTTCCTTAGTCTGAGAATGTTTTTATTTCCTCTTTATTCCTGAAGAATGAAATCTCACTGAATCTAGAGTTCACAGTTTTTTTCTTTCAGCATTTAAAAAATGTTGTGCCACTCCCTTCCGGCTTCCATGGTTTCAGATAAGAAGTCAGCTGTTATCTGAATTGGTGTCCCCCTATGGGTAATGTGTCATTCCTCTCTCATTGCTTTCAGGATTTTTTTTTTCCTTTGTTTTTAGTTTTCAGAAATGTAGTTTTGATGTGTCTTGGCATGCATTGCTTTGGCTGTTTATGCTGTTTGGGTTTTTCTCCACTTCTTGAATCTGTAGGTTTATGTCTTTTGCCAAATTTAGCAAGTTTCAGCCATTACTTCTTCAAAATATCTTTCAGTTCCATTCTCTCCCTCTCCTTCTGGGACTCCAATATTGACATGGAGGTTCTACTGTCATTGTGCTTGAAGCTCTATCCACTTTTTTTTTTTCAGTCTGTTTTCTCTCTGTTGCTCCGATTGGGGAGTAAATTCTATTTTCTCAAGTTCATTGAGTCTATCCTCTGTCATCTCTACTCTACTACTGAGCCCCTCCAATGAGATTTTTATTTGTTATATTTCTCAGTTCTTTAATTTCCATTTGGTTCTTTTTCAAAACAACTTCTATTTCTTTGATGAGGCTTTCATTTTTTGTTTGTTTCAAGAGAATTTGTAATTTTTTGTTGAAGCATTTTTATGATGGCTGCTTTAAAATCCTTGTCAGATAATTCCAACATCTGATTCATCCTGGTTATTGGTATCAACTGATTGTCTTTTCTCATCTCAGTTGTGTTTTTCTTGTTTCTTGGTATGATGAATGAGTTTCTATTGTATCTTGGACATCTTGGCTATTATGTTAGGAGACACCTGGGTCCTGTTTAAATCTTTTCTTTTAAAAGCAAGTCACCCTGTTTAGGTTTAGCATGCAAGTCATAACCTACTTCTGTGGGCTGTGGTTCCATTTACAATTTAATTTTCAGAGGTTTTGTGGTGCAATTTTGATCTGTGGTGGCAGGGTTCCACCCGTCAGTGTCCCCCAGTCACTTGGTGTCCTTTGGTGGAGAAAGGAATTCTCTTGCCTACTGGGACAAAGAGCTCATCCTAAGCTGGGTACCTGTGGCACGATCCTCCTTGGGGGTGCTCCCAGCTCCCGAGTGTCTCTCAGTGGGGGAGGGGAATCTCAAACCTGGTGGGCAACATGCAGATTCAAGTGGTATATTAATGCTGTTTTCTAACTCAGATAAGAAAAACTCTTTTTTATCTTAGTTTTTGGAGTAGCTTAAGGGATTCTATTCAATCATCTAGAAAATGCATTGTGTTTTCCACCCACGCAAGGTCCCATCTCTGGTGTAGAGCGGGTGTGCACATCAGCAGCTCCAGTTTATTTGACATCAGGCTTTTATCATTGTTTGGATTTATTTGTTTGTTTTTTAAAGTTTGAATGCCTTTAGGCAGGCTATGCAGTTCACCAGAGGCCCTGTGACTTGCTTATTTGTTCATTCCTCAAATATTCACTGAGTACATACTATGTTCTAAGATCTTTTCCAGGGGTTATGACCACATACACGAACAGATCAAACAAAAACCAAAAACATCCCTCTGTTTGAGGCACTCACATTCTAGAACACATTATGGCTTTGTGCCTGTCCACTTCCACCCATATTCTTCCATGCCTGCCTGTGGGCATCTGAGTCTGTGCCTTATTCTGAGGAAGAAATGTGAGAATCTAGGAATGGCAATTTCTTTTCTTCACTGCCCAAAATGCTGTACCATGTAAGAAAACGGTATGAAGGAATCACCAATACATTGGTGGAATAGAAATATTTTATTTATTTATTTATTTATTTATTTTGTGTGTGTGTGTTTTTTTTTTTTGCGGTACGCGGGCCTCTCACTGTTGTGGCCTCTTCCGTTGCGGAGCACAGGCTCCGGACGCGTAGGCCCAGCGGCCGTGGCTCACGGGCACAGCTGCTCCATGGCATGTGGCATCTTCCCGGACCGGGGCACGAACCCGTGTCCCCTGCATCGGCAGGCGGAGTCTCAACCACTGCGCCACCAGGGAAGCCCAATAGAAATATTTTAATAAGAAAAATGGTTGGAGAGTGTTAACTTTCAAGACATTCTTGAGAAGTACGTTTTGAAGATGATGTGTTCTTGATACTCTGGGATGACAAAGTCAAAGGCTGTCATCCTTTCCTATTTCCTGAAGGAGAATAGTGTAAAATACCAAGGAGCAAACCTGGGCCAATGCGTATCAAGAAGGTTAAATTTAGGATGACTAGAAATCTTCCATCTGGAATGGTGAGACATGGTAAACCACATTTACTCTTAAGTTGCCTAGAATTCCAGAATTCAGAACAGTCTCTTAAAGTTAGTTTGGGGAAGGATTATTTCACATAATGGGTATTAGACATTATCCCAAGCAGCTGAACCAGCTAAAGACATAAAACATATGACGAAGGTTCCCAGTAGTGTTAATGGATGAAATTCCCTTCATGGTTCATTAAAGAGACATTAAGGATGTGCCTTTCCATGTTGCCATCATGGAAGACAAAGAGTCTCCCACCCAAGTCCTTGCTGTGCCCCAGTCAGAAACCCTGCTTCTGCGCATACTACAGGTCTTAACCCAGGCCGGGGCATGGCGCTCACGTCCAAGTCTTAGACCAGAACAGCACCAGCACCTCTTCAGATAGTGCATCTCGTAGGATGGATTTCCTTTCCTAAAATCCCTTTGAATCTTCTTTCCTTTCGTTAAATACTGAATCATTTACCAATGAAGTTAGGATTTAGATTATATGAATCTGGATCAGATTAAAAAAAAAAAAAAGCAGCGTGGAGATGTAGTGAATTCAAATTCTGCCACTTCCCAGCTGGGTGAAGTCAGTGGGGTTAGAGGAGCTGCCGCCACCCACTCCGGCACTCACACAGAGAGCGAAGGAGGCAGGCTCTGCAAAAACGTCTTGCAAGATTGTCCACTCTTATTTGGGGGATGAACATTGGTTCTTGGTAGCTGACAGTGCAGGCTGACATTCTTTTCTGTGTTCACAGCACTTATATACATTCTTCCTTCCACCCCCCAACCCCTGCCCCCAAGCGAGAAAACGCAGCGCTTACCTGATGAGCTCAACTGTTTCTGAGTACATTGTATAAGGAGATTTGGATTCCATTGGGCCCTGCTCCATTGCATTTCCACACTCAATGAATGACAAGGCTGCTTCAGCATAGTTCAGAGCCTTTCCAAACTTTTCCACCTGATCAAGAGAGTTAATACAGTGTCTTCCTTAGGAATAGTTTTTCAAACAGCATTGTCACATAATCTATACACTTTGAGAAACCCGACTTTGAAGTTCCAAACTCCTGTGAATGGAGCTGACAGAAGAGAGAAATAGGGTAATACCTTCTCTAGGTATTTTGCTACTGGTTTAGGGTAAGTGAGTAAATGGTTATACAGAATTATACCAAATCCACAACTGCCAATCAGAATTGTGCAGAACTTCACGGTTGCTTTAATTTCTGTTGCTCTCTTTCCAACTCCTAATGGTTTGTCAGCTTTGCTCCTTGGTCCTCACTGCTGTGCTAAATATATATCTACGTTCATAGGCCTGACTCCACGCAATAGTTTTCACACTTTTGGGGTATACTCTCACTTTGATGGTTTAAGGCCTTCCTTACTACCTTTTACACTATTTGTGACATTTACATCTCCACGCCTTCCTTTAAGTATGTATTTTTTAGTTGTTTCGTTAGCAGTTAGAACGTCACCCTAAGCGTGAGGGTGAGGAGAGAAAGGGAGAGGAGGCGGAGCTCAAGGCATGATTTCAGCTTGAAGGACACAACGTTGAAAATTAATTTAAAAAAGACCTTTTGGGATTATAGGAGGTCCCTAAATTTATGTTAATCTTTACCCATATCAGTGAGGATAACCAAGAATCAGCTTTACGTTCTTAGGTTCTCATAAATCTAAACGTACACATCAGGTTCGTGCATGGTTCCGTGCATTCTTCCTCTCGGTGGATCATGACACATTCTAAATCTGAATTGCATCATCTCCGCAGTTTTCAAACATTTCTTCATCAATCAAAACAGAATTACACAGATACTCTTAACTACTGATCTAAGTCTTGCCTCTTAAAAAACCTCTCATTATTCATGACACCTCAGGAAAGGGAAGTGTAGAGCAGAACTCTCCCGCATTAGCAAGTCAAAATTTTAAACAGCTTATAACCCTAAGAGGCTACAGAGCAATATTTCTTGGCAGTGCTTTCAGATTAAAGAAGTCATTTCTTTCAATAAGTATTTGCTAAAGCACCTGATTCTGTGTGGTCTGTACTTGACACACAAAAGCTCCTTCCAGGAACATATATTTGGAGAGAAAAAATGTGCACTCACAAGATAGCTCAAAGTGCAAGGTAGTCTGTGATTAACTAACCGAATGCAAAGCAAGGAGTCCAATGCCAAAGAGAGGGCAGGAAGGGAGCAAGTGATGAGGCTACAGGGAGGCTGGGGAGGAAACTGGGAAGGAACAGTATGATCTGGCTGAATTTGGGGAGGACACTGAAGGTGTGGGCGTGCGTGCGAGTGAGAGTGTGAGTGTGAGGCTCTGCAGGTGCAAAGACCTGCCAGCTGGCACGAGTCAGGTGTGCTTAGAGGCGGCAGGGGGCCAACATGGCTGGAGCAGAGTATCGCTGGGAAAGGCCAGGTTGGGCAAGATGACACTGACTGAGGAAGCCTGGTAAACACTGGATGATTCAGGCAGGAAATTTCATTCTGCTTTAAAATTCAATGTGACCATGCATCGGTTCCTTCGGGTGACCAGAACTCTCCATCAG
Source organism: Lipotes vexillifer (assembly GCF_000442215.2). Taxonomy (NCBI): domain Eukaryota; kingdom Metazoa; phylum Chordata; class Mammalia; order Artiodactyla; family Lipotidae; genus Lipotes; species Lipotes vexillifer. The sequence continues at coordinate 1,430,391 of NW_006793929.1, forward strand.
ACTGTGGGACTGTGATGACAGAAACTCTACCTCCTATTTCCCTTCTGTATTTTCTGACACCCCGTGGTTATTTCTCTGTACACCAGTGGACCTAGGCAGTTAGCTTCATATAAATGCATGCTTGGTGGGCAAAATCAGTAGCATTGGGGGGTGGGGGTACAGTTATGGCTTAGGCATCTTCAACCCTGGAATAATACTCTGAAGGTCATTGGAAATGCCTTATTCACCTCCAGCGCCCTGATTTCACTTATGAGCACTGGAGGGGAGCAGAACTAGAATTACTAGATAGGAAAGACTCCCTTTGGATGAGATCTTCTGACAGAACAACCATATGATCTCTTATAGAAAAAACCAGAAGTGTTCTAACTCTTGCCTGAAGGCTTTAAGCTTTCTCAAATAAATTATCCAAGTCAGAAAAGTTACTCTCTGAAAACATCAAATCATACAACTTCAGGGTCTTATGTGCAGTGAAATAGTTTCTGGATTGTCCAGATTCATAGGAAAAATTCATTCTGGCAGGTACATATGAAGAACACAAGTCTTTCTGAAAAGGGATTTGATCCTGGGACCAAGCCAAGCGTTGGCCAGGCCAACAAGGGAGAAATATGCAAACTTGGGTGTTTTCCTTTTAAGGAAAAAAACTATTACCACCCACTGACTCCACTGCTTCTGGTTCCTATTCAAACTTTAGGTATAAACTGAAATATTAGTTTATCCAGGGCTTCCTCCCAGTCAGACATTATTGGTTGAGGTCATAATTTATTCGGCGATGAGCACGGGATTATATAAACACTTCTGCCTTTAACAGACCCAGCCATCCTTGTAATAGATTTTATAATGACCCTAGCTATGCTGCCCCAGTGATGAAGCTGTGGTACAAACGTCATTTGGAGGAACGGATCTGGAGAGAAAAGGTCTTACCATTGCATCTGCTTTATGCTTCATTCGCTTAGCTTCTTGCATAAAATAATCTGCACTGCGTGGCCTACGAGGAGAGGGTGATATGAAACATCATTACCGTGCAAGTGCAACAAGATCTTTTGAAAATATTCTTTCCTTTGCTCACACTTGAAGCACAATTTCAAGACTCCTCTTAAGACGGAATCAAGTATTTTTCTTTTCTTTTGCATTTCCAAACTACTATAGCCTATATGTAAAAGACTACTATTATATTTCTCTTAAGTTAGCAATCTAAAGCACACTCAATATATGCAAATAAATATATACATTTACAGTGATTTTTAACATGGATCCCCAGTACCTAATTTGCGAATCAGATTTTTTATTGCACGGTTAAGAAAACAAGTGCAAAATCTTATTTCACAGGTTATTTACACAAAACAATCCCTTTTTAATGTAAAGATGGCAAAGGTATCGCATAATAATTGTATGGATCTGTACAGGTGAGTATATTTCTGTACCCTTATGAAAATCAGTGTTGTTTGTATGCATAAATGGTACCCAAAGTTGCTTGTATCTCTATATCTAATTATTTTAAAGCTTTGCAATGAAAAATGAAAAGAGGTGCTGCTGTATGATTACACTCCAGTTGTAATAAAGTTAATTGTAAAATGATGTCTTCCTTGTCACAATGCAAACATGGCATGTATTCTCTCTAGTTCTGATTAACTGGCTGGTAAACATTAACACCAGACATGGGCATTATTAAAACAATAACCCTGGCCAGCGCTGACTCTGCTGGGAGATGAAGGGAATTCATCCAGAGATGGATCTGAGTGTGTGACATGACCCCAAGTCACACTAAACTACTCATCAGACAGTAACTTTAAATGCTTCATTGGATAGATTTTTTAAAATCTACATACTTCAGGTACCATCAGCATAAACTTGTTTTGCATTATGGGTCTTTATATAATCAGTAAACTTGACCTATTCATGTACACACCATAAGCCGGGACCCCCTGAATGGGAGATAAGATGTAAGTAGTAATATTAATCATGAACTGTTTAACCTATTTAACAGACTTATTTTGAACTGCCTTCTTTCAGCTAAGGGGTCTCTTCCCCAATGCAGTATTAGGTAGTCAGAGCATCCTTTTATCCTAAGGGGTCAAAAGGCTTAGAAAAATCACACATACCATGTCAATGACATTACCATCCAAAACTATAATCCTCAGTTGAATGGTTTTAATCAATCAATCAAACAAATAAACAAACCAGGATCAAAGCAAATACTTAATTTTGAGTCACAAATCCCAGAAGCAAGAAAAAGACCTTGGTTTTCTGTCTCTTCTTCCACCTAAAATATTGTCAGTACTGTGGTAACATGCTGGGAATTTTTAACTTTTCCAGCAAAGAAATGAGGAACATGGCTGCAGGATTTCCCTAATGTGCATATAATGAAACTCTATTTCTCGATCATGAGCCCTTCACCATTTTTCCTGCCACGCAGGCCTGGACTCTTTCCTTCATCATGATGGGTCTTCATCGGTGGCTGAGGCCTGAGGTTTCCTTCAAAGGAAGGCCCTGCTCTGACCGGCTCTTCTGGCTCTAGTTTATTTCCTCAACGTCCATGCTTCTTCCATTCGAATGGTGTTTTAGTTGACTTTCACCAAGGTTTATTCTCCTCTGTCCACATATTGACCTTTGAACACATACTGGCTATCTGTGGGGTCTTTGATGCCAACTGTGGCAATTTACATGACTTCTGTTCTTGTTTTTGTTGTTTAATGGACTGACTTAATTTTTCTGAGCAGCTGTAGGCTCAGAGCAAAATGAAGCGGAAAGTACGAAAAGTTCCTGTGTACCTCCTGCCTCTGCATGTGCACAACCTCCCTCACTGCCAACATCCCCACCAGAGCAGCACATTTGTTACAATCGATAAGCCGAAACTGACATATCATCATCACCCAAAGTCCACAGTTTACATTTGGGCTCACTCTTGGCGCTGCACATTCTGAGAGTTTTGAGAAATGTATAATGACACGTATCCACCATTATAGTGTCATACGGAAGAGTTTCATGCCTTAAAATTCCTCTACAATATCTTTCGTTTGTCCTTTTGCTGAACGCCCCAAAGCAGAAGACCAGACCTACCTCTGCCCAAACTCAGATCTGACTCCTGAGCTTCAGATGGGGTCCTGGAGCCTATTTGTTCAGGACAAGAGTTCCGGCATCTCCATCCATCTCTCCCCCACTGTTATCAAATGCTATGAATGCTCCCTTGTAAACATCCCTTTCTTTCCCCAATGACCATATCCACCAAGTCTAGGCTTTCATCACCTCACCTGGCCTCTAGTTTCACACCCATCCAATCCATTCTGAGCTTTAACCCTTGACCAATGTTTGTAAAACGTGGCTTTCATTATATCACCATCCTACTCACAGACCTAAAATCCATCTCCAGGGCCTATGAATTCCAATCGCAGTTCAGGCCTCCAATCATCTTGCCTAACCCTCTTTACCATACCACATACTCACCAAGTCCCTCAACCACAGCCAGAGAGGTGTCCTCACTGTCTGGTTGACATGCCATGGCTGTCTCAGAAGCTCTGCTCATCCTTTCCGTCCTTCCGTCCTCTCTGCCCATTCATTAAGTGCTTATGATGAGCCAGATGTTACCTGTCCCTCAAATTCTTAGGCCATAAGGCCTTCTTGCTAATTTTGGCCCATGATCAGCTATGTCTTTCCTGATCTCAGATACCACTTCCTGTTTACACTTCACTTCCAGGCATTTAATTACCTTCTGAGCTGTCCTGGGCTACAGTCACTGCATGTATGCAACTTTGCAGCTGGACCATTTTCAGCGGGGGCCCTGTTGTAGACCTCTTTGATCTTCCCCACCTTGTAGTTTTAGGTACATGGTAGAACCCCCGCCCCCATGCATTCATATTTTGAGTTTCAAAGAGAGGGAGACAGGGTTGACTTCTGATGGGGTGCAGCCTCGAAGGCAATGAGCCAGAGAACATCTCCATGGCAACCTGAAATTCTCCACATCATTATCTGTCCCACACGCCAGTATAGGAATTTGGTCATTTTTCTCTTGCCCTGTTTTTTGTAGACCTCGTCACTAACGGATCATCATTTTTTCAAATGCATTTCGTTTTCACAAACGAATTACTTTGGTAATAAGCAAAGGCATCTGTTAGCCTTCTTAGTTACCCCTGGGGTAGCAGTGGCACCTAATTCCTAATACGGGTACCTTAATCAATGCTGTTTTTATCTGCAGCATGTAAGTGTATTCTTTAAACCTGAGATGGAGGCTGAGTCACAAACTCTCACAATAGTGTAGGTGGATAAGTAACACATCTATTTTCTGACTACATCACAGCAGCTACAACATTAACCTGAGATGCTGAAGTAATGTACTATCAGGGCCTGTTTAGGATCACATAAGAATTCTCATCTTTGCATCTAATGGAGGGCTTATTACACTGAGTCACTGAAGATTGCTTGATGACTGGCCCATTTTTTTCCCTTTCAGGTGATTTCTAGAGCCACACTCCTAGATCAGATCATTATAAAGGCAATGGGATGATGGGATGTCACCCAGATTGTCCGGCAAGGCAGTGGACACGTGCTGTCATGAAGGCATCACTCCGATGGTGACTTTCAAGTCAGCAG
>NW_006793929.1:1435003-1486783 GCF_000442215.2 Lipotes vexillifer
AGCAGGAAAGTAAAACTGCTGTCACCATTGTGGCAGTTACAGAATATAACATGGCACAGGCACTAAAATGAATCTAATGATCGCAGCGTTCAAACTCATTTTTCATTGAATCTTCTTTCTTTTCTTTCACATGGAAAACTTAGAGTTTTGCTTTTCATTGTGATCATAAGGTTCTTCACATCGCTTCTCACAGCGATGGTATTTGATGATGATACGTGAGCAACCCTAAGAAAAGTACAGTTCAACATCACGCATGTAACTAACCGTGTCTCTGGGGCTCTTCAGAAACTGGGCTTGAGTGATCCAAAAGCCAAAGCCGAGCCACGTGTATCTTTGTTATAAGAGCTCTCGGCAGCAAAAAAAATGGGAGCACTTGATCCAGAGGAAATGCGCCCTCCTCACCTCTCATTGCCCCCACCTACACGCGAACCACCTTAAGTTCTAAGCAGCGGCGGGGGCTGAGCTACCCTAAAATTTCTTCTGGCACCAGCATATTAGAGCAACCTCGCTCTTTGTTCTCCTTTGTGGCTGAGATGGAGTTGAACGCTCTCCCACGGAGAGGCTGGCAGGCTGCTTTCTGTGATTCCTACCTCTGTGAAATGTACCTCTTCAGCAAAACCAGCCTGTTTTGTGAAAACTGGCAGAGATGGCGAACTCAACGTGTCTGAACAAAGGGGTTCCTTGGCGTAGCAGAAGTGGGGATCATTTTCTTAGGGAAGTTGAAATCCAAATCAGACAACTAGGCAACTGCACACCAAATGAATTCGTCATCTGATAGCCTGTCAGCTTGTCATTTAATAAGTCCCCGAGGTGTTACTGTGGCCCAAGCTGTGAGGGAGTAAGAAGTGAGGTAATTGGTTTTCACGCACTGAGTAAGTGGATGCTGTTGATGAGGGCACTGCACAGCCAGGGATCCCGGTGCTGCCGTTGGCGTTATGAGGGTTTTCCGAAGGAAGCAGGAAGACTGCTTTCGGCAGCAAGGATTCAAATGCAGCTTTTGTTTCTACACCCTTGATGTTGGCCGGGACCCCCGAGTCCCTGGCTTCTCAGAAGCATAAGCAATCACTCATTGTGTCTCCTACAGGCCACAGGCTCTTGTAGGTGACTCCTCTCTCGGCCACACATAGAAAACGGCGTGTGCTTTCCAGGACACACAGGCTAAATGGCAGGTTTTTGTCACGTGAGCATAAGCAACTTTCTATCGAAATGGAAACACATCAGTTTGATTGTTGTTCTTCTCTGGGTGTGATATTTAACAAATAAATTTATTTACAAAACAGAAACAGACTTACAGACTTAGAAAACAAACTTATGGTTACCAAAGGGGAAAGGCGGGGGCAGGGATAAATTAGGAGCTTGGGATTAACATATACACACTCCTATATACACAATAGATAATCGATAAGGACCTACTATATAGCACAGGGGACTCTACTCATTGCTCTGTAATAACCTGTATGGGAAAAGAATCTGAAAAAAGATATATGAATATGTATAATTAAATCACTTTGCTGTACACCTGAAACTAACACAACATTGTAAACCAACTATATTCCAACATAAAATCAAAAATTAAAAAAGGGCTTCCCTGGTGGTGCAGTGGTTAAGAATCCGCCTGCCGATGCAGGGGACATGGGCTCGAGCCCTGGTCCGGGAAGATGCCACATGCCGCAGAGCAGCTAAGCTCGGGCGCCACAACTACTGAGCCTGTGCTCTAGAGCCCACGAGCCACAACTACTGAAGCCTGTGTGCCTAGAGCCCGTGCTCCGCGACAAGAGAAGCCACCACAGTGAGAAGCCCAGGCAACCGCAAGGAAGAGTAGCCCCCGTTCGCCGCAACTAGAGGAAGCCCGCACGCAGCAACAAAGACCCAACGCAGCCAAAGATAAATACATAAAATAAAATAAACCATGATAACTGTAGAAAAACGACTGATAGGGCTTCCCTGGTGGCGCAGTCGTTGAGAATCTGCCTGCCAATGCAGGGGACACGGGTTTGAGCCCTGGTCTGGGAAGATCCCACATGCCACGGAGCAACCAGGCCCGTGAGCCACAACTACCGAGCCTGCGCGTCTGGAGCTTGCGCTCCGGAACAAGAGAGGCCGCGACAGTGAGGCCCGCGCACCGCGATGAGGAGTGGCCCCCGCTCTCCGCAACTGGAGAAAGCCCTCGCACAGAAACGAAGACCCAACACAGCCAAAAATAAATAAATAAATAAAATTTAAAAAAAAAAACAAAAAACGGCTGATAAAAAGAAAATTAATCAAAAAAGATAAAATCATTTTACAAGCCCTTAAAATGATCAGAGAGCTCAGATTTCAATCAGGGAGATCTAAAAGGCCTTGTCCCCAACTCCTGCCCTCCCAACACCCCCAGCCAAGTCCTTTTTTTTCCCTTTCTTTCTGTTTTGGTTAGAAAAAAATAAAAACCTGGCTGAGAGGGGTTCATAAGTGAAAAAATTCCATATGAAGAACAGAAAGGCACATGAATGGTGTATCAGGAAAAGTGGGGTCCAGCTTTGAAGCGACTGGGAAGGGGAGCCCCTCGGGAGAGGAAGAAGGGCCACAGCAGGCCCTCCGTGGACGTGCCTTGCCTCGATGTAGCATCACCTACTCAAGGATTTCAGCTGGTGTCCTCTCACTCAATCATCTGGCCTTTCACATACAGGAATCTTCCACCCTCTATAAAATTAAAACCCTTTTAGCTATGAGGCTGCTGAGCATCATTGTACCACAAAGGCCGACTCCCTCTTCCTGCCCTGCCAGCCACATCTCCCAGGCCAGGGCTTCAGCACCACGTGGCGAGGGAGTCTTTTCTCGGTGTAGGGAGGTTTAAGTAGTTGGGTTCCTGGTATTGGTGCCATGGGGACAGATGGGACGTTTGGTGGTGTGGCTGAATGTGATGATCATGACTGACTCTTCCTTGTGAAATGTGGGCAAGAGACAGTACATCCTTCTGGAAACAGCAGGCAGGGCTGGCACCCGGGGTTCTCTGGCTCCCTGGCACAGCAATATGGCACGTGGGAAGAGAGGCCAAGCATTTCACCACTCAGCTCTGCTCTGACGTCTGTACTGAGGACTTCGTGACACAATTGTTCCCTGGATTTTCCAGCGCCAAGAACTCCCCTGTCACTAATTATGACACCAAGTAATTTACAGCTCACGGCTCTGCCCTAATAAGGTCCGTTTCTGGGCTTTGAGTTGAATCAAGTGCTGTCACTCATGGACATAAATCCTTGCAGATGTTTTTTAAACAGAAGTTTGGTAATTACACCAGTGTCACCTTAAAATCAGGGCTCTCGAGGAGAGAAAGTGGCGCACGGCTAAACGTCAGGGGTGATCCTGCAGGACAGGCTGATCTGGATCACAGTTTTAAAACAAATTATTCGGTTCAGTTCCATCTACATCCTGAAGGCACCAAGTGGTGCCTGTTGAATGGGTAAGTGACCCAGGAAAAGGGCCTGGAAGCCCGTGAATTTAAATTGACTTGCACGTAGTAGATTCTTTACATTCATGGAAAGAGAAAGAAAAGAAGATGCAGGCATTACCCCCTGGGAATGTTATTCTAATTCAGCTGGGGCCATTCGACGGTTGTTATTTGAGTGCCCACTGGATGGCTGTTGTCTGAATCGCATGTTTATGAAACTGTTAACGAGTATTTGTAATACAAAAGGATGAGTTTACTTTTTTAAAAAAAGCTACGTGATGTGGCTTTAAGAGTCACATGACAGGATGGCATCTGTTACTCACTGGAGCGCTATAACTGGATTTCCATCAACTCTAAATCATTCCGTTGCTAATTCTCTAGTTCTTTCTTTCCTTCTGGTGGCCTCTCTTTGGTCATGTCACTGCCTGTTGACACCTCTAGTGAGGAGAAGTCAAGGAGAATGACAGGAGCCAGGTCATGGTCCTTGAAGCTGGTGCAGAGCAGAGAGGTAGCAGGAGGCGGCTAAGGTTGTGGTCCCGGGGAAGCTTCCTGGAGAGGCCACCCATGTGCCTCCATCTTCCCTCAATTAATAACCGAGAATGAATCAATCATATACCCTTGTTGCTACCACTGGACCTCAGGACACACCAACTGAACCTGGGAGACACTTTACATACTTTTAGGTGACTTCCTAGACCAGTGATCTCTTTATTATTATTATTTAAAAAAAATTATTTATTTATTTGGTTGCACCGGTCTTAGTTGTGGCAGGTGGGCTCCTCAGTTGTGGCATGTGAACTCAAAGTTGCGTCACGCATGTGGGATCTAGTTCCCGGACCAGGGATCAAACCTGGGCCCTCTGCACTGGGAGCGTGGAGTCTTAACCACTGTGCCCCCAGGGAAGTCCCCCCAGTGATCTCTTAACGGACATATTTTTATTGTTCCGATGAAGAGACAATGCCTGTTTTTGCTTTTCAAGCTTGAAGAACCTTCCCACGACCTTCTCAGTTCAGCGGTTAAGCGGCTGTTTGAGTTGCATGTTTCTCTTACTGTCCCAAATCAATTGGGACACGTGGCAACTGGAAGACATCTCTCTCTCTCTATATATGATGGATATGAAAGAGTGCTTTTTTATTCTATTGTATCTTTATCCATAAAGGGAGAAACACTGTATTGTAGCTGCCAGCCAGAAAAATTACACACATTGCTAATGGGAAGAACGAATGATAACAGCCTCTTGGTTGATACAGATAGGGACAAGATTACATTAGCTGCAGTCCCAGCAGACTGAGAAACATTTCCTCTTGTAAACAGTCCAAGGCACTGCAGGTAGAAGTACGACCATTTAGTTGTTGCTGTTTCAGACTTATAGCTTTCTGATCCGTACACTGGGAAATTCCTTACATTTTAATTTCCCGTACATGTGTGTGTTTAAACACCATATGCCCTTGATACATTTGATGCTTTGGGCACCTTCCTGTCAAATGCACGTGTGTTTGATCATGTTGTAGATTATGACTGCTTCTCCTTCTTTCTTTTTTTTTTTTTTTTTTTTGCTCCCTGAGTCCAGATCTTTTATAATACCTGCAACTTTCTTTTTCCTTTTAAATTTATTTTTTATTGGGCTTCCCTGGTGGCGCAGCGGTTGAGAGTCCGCCTGCCGATGCAGGAGACACGGGTTCGTGCCCCGGTCAGGGAAGATCCCACATGCCACGGAGCGGCTGGGCCCGTGAGCCATGGCCGCTGAGCGTGCGCGTCCGGAGCCTGTGCTCCGCAACGGGAGAGGCCACGACAGTGAGAGGACCGCGTACCGCAAAAAAAAAAAAAAAAATTATTTTTTATAGAAGTATAGTTGATTTACAGTGTTGTGTTAATTTCTGCTGTACAGCACAGTGCCTCAGTTATACATATATATATACATACATATACACATTCTTATTTATATTCTTTTCCATTATGGTTTATCTCAGGACATTGAATACAGTCCCCTGTGCTCTATAGTAGGACCTTGTTGTTTATCCATTCTATACATAATAGTTTGCATCTACTAACCCCAAACTCCCAGTCCATCCCTCCCCTTCTGCAAGCTTCTTGAGATGAATAAGGGCAGTTTTGGGACTGGTAAAAATGACAGGTGGGCTTTGAATGATGTCTAAAGCCCCGTTTCCATTCTTATAAAGACCTGATTTGTCATATAAGTATGATTGTTTTTAATTCCTCAAAGAACTGGGTTGCAATGTGAACAATATGGAGGCTGACCCATCCATATAACTACTTTGTCTTCAATTTGCTTCTTAATATTAGGACGAGCGTCTTTAGTTAAGATGAAAATCAAAAGATTCCTTTATCGTCTGAATGCAAATTTCCACACTGTCATTAAACAAGATTCTAATCTCCTGTTTTTGCAAACGGTTAAAGCTCCCTTGAACAATTTATACCACCAAACCCTAATTATATATGGAGTTGACTGCCTGATTGTACTCCCATTACACGCCCCCCACCCCGGGGATTAATTACCACCTCCCTTGATGCCCAGGGCAGCGGGTGAGGAGGGGAAGGGGAGGTGCTGAGGGTCGGGAGAGAGCGTGCTTGGGGTTGAGTGCAGCTGCGGCAGCCACGGGAAGAGGAGAAAAACACACGTCCTCCTGGGCCACCCTTACACTTTCGTAAAACCAATTATCTGGGAACGTGTTCAATAAAGAAACAAAAAAATGTGGATTTGGCTTTGAACCCTCAAAGTCTGTGCCCTAAGTAGCTTAATGAAGTCCAAGCAGGGCTTGAGGGCTACAACTCGGTATTCTTGTTTCTTGGAGGTGAACCAACTGACTGTGCCTATACTCTGGGTGAAGTTAGGATTGGAAAGTAGGATGAGAGGGAGATGAGGGTGGAAGAGTCATCACCACCGCGCCGAGCTTTCACTTCTCAGGTGGTCACGCTCAGGAGAGACCATCTCACTGGATCTCAGAAGAGCCTGTCATGACAATCACTTTTTCTGATTAGGAAGCTGGGACTCAGAGACATTTAGCACCATTTTATTTTCTGACTTTGGGTGAGGGTCGTGGCTTACACTCTGTCCCCTCAGCCAGACTGTCAGCAGTCAGAGAGCAGGGTGTTCTCTCACTGTTGCCCGCTGCTCCACGCCAGGATTTAAGGGCGTGCCTCAAACATACACACACTGCACGCTTGGTGAACAGCTCAAATTGAAAGGAGGATTCAAGCCGAACTCTTGAAACCATACCTGCTGACTTCCAGGCTTGTCCTTGACACATATTTTTTCCCCAAGAGCCTAAATAATTTTCAGTATCATTTTATCATTTCCCATTTGTCATTTTCAGCATCTCCAGAGCATTCCAGGATGTTACATTTATTCCTTTTCTTTTGTTTCTCCTCCTCTTAAATCAGTGCCGGGAACGGAACTAATACTTGGGTTTCAGTGCTAGGACTGGGAGATGGATGACAGGATATTTTCTCCTGTATAAGAACTGTTTACACTTTTATAAAGACTACAGCATTTTAGAGAAAAAAAAGCTTTCAGGAGTGAATCACTATTATACTTTGCCTGCTATAATTTACAAAAACAAAAAATGCGTCTCTTTCTGGTCGCATACAACCCCAAATGCGGGCTTAGAAATATGACTCATTGATGTCATTTAGCTTAGTTTTCTGACATCCTGGATGAAGCCCTGTTAGCCCTGGTTGTTCTATTCACTCAGAAGTCCCCCAGGACTCAGGGGTACACCTGGAGTGAAGCTGCAATTCCCTTCGAGAGGGTGACATTTAACAGATGAGATCACATGACAGAAATGGCCACTCTGTGAATCAGACGCATATTAAACCATCTCCCTGCTCCCACTGATCTGGCCCTCACCGTACCAACCAAGGGTCCACACTTACATGTCATCGAAGATGAGTTTCTGCCTCTTGCAGTCCCTGTGGCCGTTGGAGCCTGGAGACCATGGCTCTGTCTGTGGCCGTGACTTGTGGAGAACGTTTTCGGAATTGCTGTGAGCCGCTTTCTAAACAACAAACAAACACACCTGTATTTGAGAAACTGGCCACCTGGCTGAAGGAGCAACCTGTTAGGATCGCTTGTGTTCTGTGTTCTAGGTTAGAGCTGATGGTGCTTTCCTTGTTGAAATAAAGAAGAAGAAATACTTGCATTACAGGTCTCAAGCTGGAGGCTTTTACATACGTGGTCAAATGTCATTCCCGGGCCATCAAAAGGGCACTCTCTTGGGCTTCCCTGGTGGCACAGTGGTTGAGAGTCCGCCTGCCGATGCAGGGGACGCAGGTTCGTGCCCCGGTCCGGGAAGATCCCACATGCCGCGGAGCGGCTGGGCCCGTGAGCCATGGCCACGCGTCCGGAGCCTGTGCTCCGCAACGGGAGGGGCCACAGCAGTGAGAAGCCCGCGTACCGCAAAAAAAAAAAAAAAAAAAAAAAAGGGCACTCTCAGTGTGCCCACTCACGCAGATCCAGATCTTGAACTTGCCCAAGCTCAGATGGCTATTGTGGGTGGAGGCTGGGGGCTTAGGATTCAGGCTCCTACGCTTCCCAGTTGGCTAGACCCATGGTTCTCCAAATTGACTGCATCAGGATCATCATTAACACGCAGCCAGCTGGGCCTCACCGCCAGCATCTCTGACTCAGTACGTCTGGGGAAGAACCTGACAACATGCCTTGCTAACAAGTTCCAGGTGATGCTGGTCCAGGAGCCAAGCTCTCAGAACCACTGAGCTATAATCATCCCTCACAAAAGAGGTCATTCAGGTCACAATTGACTGGTTCTCATCAGCTGTCTGTGAAGAACAGGGAGAGCCAAAGGGAATCACTAGAAATTATTTAAGATGTGTTTTAAGGAGGAACACTCTTGATCTGGGGAAAAATGGAAACATCCTTTTTCCTGGAGATACGGACATTATAGAGAGCGCCTACTGTGTGCTGACGGTCTGGATAATAAAACACCCCTTTTTTAGTTAGGAGATTCAAATGGATTCCTCTGAAGTAATTAAAGTGGAGTGTATATCAATGCTTCTCTAAATATGGACCGATTTTATGCGTATATCAAGCCTCTTTGTTACGAGAGCCTCCAGGACTCTGGGCGTTTCCTTTCTGGCATGCAGGGTAGTAAATTACAGATGTGTGTGAGCCCTGCTCTAAGTGGCTCTCCCCAGCTAGACTGTAAGCTATCCTGCAGGCAGAGACTGAACCCTTTAGATCATCAGTGCGTCTCTGTTATGTAGCAAAGTGCCTGGGACACAATAAATACTTCCTTGATAAACACCTGTTCAGTGAAAGAATGCCTCAATAAAGTCTATCATTGTTTTGTGATTCTCTGCATATCATAGTTGCTTGTGATTGAAGGATCTAGAGGCAAAGAAAAGTTGTGTTTGGTTTAAAATTGGAATCGTTAGCTTTTTATTTGTTTTTTCTAATATGGTCTTCTCAGATTCGTGTATCCTAGAACCAAAGATAATTGCTCCCAAATGAGGGTGCATAAAGGAGTTAATTTCCTGATGCTTCAGTAAGATTTAGGCTCTTCCCGGATCATCTACCAACTTTTTTTGCCTCTTTAATTCATGGGATAAAGCATGACATGCTGCCTCCCGCCACTTTCTTTGCAGAGTCCTATTGCCAAGCCTCATTTCTCCCTGCCTCACAAAGCCCCACTGGTTTTGAGAGGCACAGCGGGGAGAGTTTGGAATTAAATAATGAACCTGGAGGATGCACGGGGAATGCGGGGTGTTGGAATCACCCTTGACAAAGTCACTGGAAGAGGGGTGGTGGCAGCTGTCCCACCCTGGTCACCACACTGGTCACTGAGGGCAGCAGGGAGCCCTGCAACTTTGGCCTTGGGCTCCAATCCCGGATTTAGCTCTGCCCCAGGGCAAGAAATCTTTTCAAATAGAAAGACTGGTTGGTCCAAAACTCCCAATTTACTTTGTCCTGGGAGAGTTACGTTAGGGCTAATTCTTTTCAGGATGGGAAATGAAGTCCTCCAAAGAGCGTTCCTAAGCAGAAGAGGCTTAAAATGCCTCCTCCGTTTCTTCGGCAGCTGCCTGTGCAAGAGGTGAAGAGAAGCTGCTTTGCCAGGTCTTCCCAGACCAGCGTTTAGGGCTGCTTTGCGGGACCTCACTGGTCACCACGTATCAATGTAATCTTCCTCGACCAGGACAGGCACCCATTGGTAATCCACCCGTTGGACCAAATGGAGGTATGATGCCACCGCAGCCAGGCATCCCACAGCAACAAAGAACGAGACCCCCAATGCCACCTCATGGTCAGTACGGTGGTCATCCTCAAGACGTGCCAGGTTACCTTCCTGGTGCTACGCTGCCATGCGGGCAGGGACCGCCAGTGGGGCCCCCTTACCAAAGTGGGTCTCCTCGACCTCCTGCAATGTCGCCAGGTGGCTGTTACTGATCTTAGGTCATCCAGTCTAATACGTTTGGAGATTAAACCTTTTCTCAACTTGCGCTGTTTATACAGCCAAGCTTTCTGTCAATAAGGCCTCCTTGTGACTTGAACAAACATTATCCTCCCACATACCAGAAACTATCGGACCTTTATTTTACCTGGGAAAAATTATTTGGAATAATAAAGCAGGAAGCTTTTCCTGAAGTTGCAAGTTAAAAAAAAAAAAAAAAAAAAAGCTTGTGTTCGGACTGTGCTGGGCTAGAGGCAGAGTAGAGGGGCGTGTGCTCATTTTCACTCTTGTTTTAACTGGGGCAGAAGAGCATCAACATACCGTGAGGTCTCCACCATGGGTCTGCAGCTGGTTCTCAGCCTTATGCTTTTTGTTGGACGAGGCGGAGGTGAACAAACCATTGCTGTTGGATCTGCTGGGGGAAGTCAGGTCCTCGCCGGGGTATCTGTGTTTAGATGCGTCAGAGAGGGGCGAGGTGGGTGATCGGAGCATTTTTTCATTTTTATTTATTGGGATTGCCAAGCTGGAAAAGGAAATCACAGTAATGGAATGTCACACACTCAGCACGTGGCAAGGTAAATGTTTTATATGTGACCCTCCCATTTAAAACCTGCTGGTAGGAAGATGTTTATTGGGAATTATTATGCCAGGAAACGATTTTATGGCATTAGGGCAGTAAAGAACAATAAAGAAATTTCATTCATGGTTTCTTTACTCGTCCTCCCAGAAGAAAATAGTAATCTGGAGTTAAATAACTAAGCATAATAATACCTTCATTTCCCAAGTTCTTCATCCAAGGATCTCAAAATACATGACAAACAACTTACTGTTTTCCTAACAAGTGTAAACAGCAGGTAACGGGAAACTCAAATTATACACAAGATCTCCACTTCCAAAACGACTTTTGCTAACACCTGAGCTTGTACTAATTATTATATGGAGAATAACAGAATCACAGAATAACCAAGCACGAACCCACCTTCTAACTGTTAGGTAGCCAGGCATGGATCAGAATAAACAAAGAATAGAAAACTGTCATTAGAAATGACATTTTCTGATTCCTAGCTCCTTATTTTACCTTCCAAACTATTGTCTATGCCTGAATATAAATCGCCCCACACCCCGCCAAAGACCACCAGAGAAGGGAGTCATATTTGAGTCTTTGCAATGTATATTATGTAGATAGGGCTCTCTCCGTTACTTTACTTTGAAACAAAAACTGGGGGAAGACACAGCCTCAAATAAACTCAATCATTGCTAATTTGGGATGCTTCTAGAAGTCACCTGGTAGAGTCAATTAAAATAAATTCATTTAACAAAGATTTAGTCATTATTCCCGCAGTTGTGACTTGTTAATTGCGTGTGTTGACTATCACTGCAAACAAGCCAGTAAAGTCACTTTTTATTTTTAAGCAGTTTCCTTAGTTGGTGGTCACAGTGTAGAAATTACAAACACAGGCCTCTAGAACAAATGAGAAGCCAAGGTTCTTAATGTTATGCAAACAGATCTGTGTAGGGAGAGAATTTCTGATGACAGCTTTCTGGTTCAAAAAGTACTGTGCATCCAACAACTTAGAAGTGAGAAGGTGTGCTCTCGAAAACTGCCTTGGACGAGTCAAAAGTGGCTCAGCCAGTGAAGATGAAAACACTGATGTTGAAGACCGATATGAACCGTCTGAATATAACTGTTTCTTGACATGTGAGTGAAAAAGTCTTATTTCTAAGTCTCAATTATTTTACATACTACATGATTTTAAATGTTGGCAGAAAACTAAATTATTACATTAAATATTGTCATGAACAGATGACCATTTCTTCTTCATTATTGTAAGTTTATCTATTCAAGTTGACCAAAGTAACTTTGAAACGTTCTTGGGATCACATCTTTGGGATGGGCAATCACCATATATGAAGGATTGTCTTATTACACAGGTAAAGCTTAACAGTGGTAATCACAATCCCAGAGGCACACAGGCCACCTTCCCAAGAAAAACCCAAAGCACTTTCATATGCATTGAGTCCTTACTTAACATAAGTGAAACTATCAGAGCCAGGAGGCTCTGCCAGCAAAAGCTCTAGAGCAAGAGCTTTTATCCTGGGGTCCCTGCACGTGCATGAAAAAGAAGTTGCATCTTCACTTTCCTTAACCTCCTCACTGACACTGAACATTTCCTTTAATTATGAACAAAGGCAAGAAACCAGAGTAGTGGTTTAGCAGGAGTACTACCAGCAAGACTTGTGATTGTGTCACCAGTGGAAACCACAGATATTTTCATGCCTTATCAGTTGTTGCAGACATCCTGAAATATGGTTTACACTCATCACTACTAGAAATTACAGTCATTACTAGATCTGCTAGAAAGGTTACTTAAGGCATGAACAAAGAAGCACATATATAACTCTATCACACATTTAAAAAGACATTTTTGAGGGCTTCCCTGGTGGCGCAGTGGTTGAGAGTCCGCCTGCTGATGCAGGGGACATGGGTTCGTGCCCCGGTCCGGGAAGATCCCATATGCCGTGGAGCGGCTGGGCCCGGGAGCCATGGCCGCTGAGCCTGCGCGTCCGGAGCCTGTGCTCCGCAACGGGAGAGGCCACAGCAGTGAGAGGCCCACGTACGGCAAAAAAAAAAAAAAGAAAAAAAAAAATTTGAGCCGTATCTTCCCCATTCACATCTCCTCAATATTTTGGGATACCCTCTGCTTGGCCCAGAGGACTGTGGGCTCAGGCAGCTTGTGTGTGTTGCTGTTTCTCGCTCAGACCTTCAAGGGCTCTCACTCTTCCCAAGGTGATTCTAACACTGCAGCGGGCCTGTGCTCAGGGGCCCTCGCTCTCCAATTTCCTCTCCGGGTTTTAGCACTATTCGACACCTTCTCCTAACCTTTCAGTTTACATTTTTATGTGTTGCGCTGAAACATTAATCTCCCCTTAAAAATTCTAGGTACACAGTCAGGGAGCGAGGAGTGTCTTAGCAGAGGATAAAGTGGTTTCTGAGCTGTGCTATTTCTAAATGGAAAGGACTTCTATGACTGATGATAAGCTGCTCACTTATAATAAATATCTGGGACTCTTGCTTTGCTAGGAAGCCTTTGTCACAGAGGGGATTCAGTGCCATGTGGGTCTCTCTGGAACCCCTTGAGAGGAGGGACTGGGTGGCTGTTTCGCCTTGGAGACCCGGATCCTGTCTGTCACCGCAAATTCAGTCTACACCCAACGCCTTTAGGTCTGTCATATGGAGATTCTGCTCAAGTTTACACTTTTCATTGGTGTAATAAGCTTAGTGTTCTCACGGGTTTACTGGCTATTAATTCAGTTTGTAAGTTTTCAGAGTGGAGGGTGTGTTTTTGAAAGGATAGAACTGTGTGCAACTAGTAACTGGTCTTTTGTTATAAAGAAGTATTTCCAGCGCACCTGGAGCTGTGACAAGAAGCACACGTCCAGGCATACTGGTTAGTCTTGGGTTAAACCAAGGGAAAGGAGTCTGCATGAGACAGGCTGGGACCTGGGACCCTCTGCTGCAGTGCTTGCACCTGGACAAACATCTCCTTGAGCCACAAAATACAAAGAAAATACAAGGGACTAAAAATAACTGCATGCAGGGGCAGTTGGAACAAATTGTGAACGAGATACAAAAAAGACCAAAAACCCAACTGCCACTTCTGAGGAGTCCAGAGCAAAAAAGCAGGGTGTCAGGAGCAAAAGTAGGTTACTGCACACACCCCCTGCACTCAGCGCCAGCAAGGGGGTGAGCAGACCTCCTAAGCCACCCCTCCAGCCTGGCCCCATCCTACCCTCACCCCATTTAAGCAATCAGCTGGACCCACCCTAGGAAGCAATCAGACCCCTGGCCCCACCCTACCCTCACCCCATTTAAGGAATCAGCTGGACCCACCCTAGGAAGCAATCAGACCCCTGGCCCCACCCTACCCTCACCCCATTTAAGCAATCAGCTTGCCCCCCATCAGACAGTGCGCAAGGGAATCTGTTACTTGTCTTTGTTCCCTCCTGCTACAGCATGCGCCCCAGTAAAGCCTTGTCTGAATTTCCTGTCTGGCCTCTTATCAATTTCTACTGATTCAGGAGCCCAAGAGGCTTGGCAGGCAACATGGAGACCCAGAGTAGAGCAGTCATTCAAAAATCCGACTCTCCCCAGCAGTCATGTGCCTCTCAGACCCAGACACGCCTCCAGCTCCCTCTGCCTTCCTGGGAGCGTGAGTACCTGTTGACGTTCACGTTGCAATGGTTTGCGGACAAAGTGCTGCTGGCGGAGGCAGCGAGTCGTGAAGAGCTCTCCTTCTCTCCCTGAGCCTTCCTGATCTCCCGGCAGTCATCTTCGCTGTCACACTGCGTGGAAAGAAGCAAAAGCCAGTCAGCTGTAGATTTCAAGGGATCACAGCGAGCTCCCATCACCAACCAGCTCAGCTGGGCTTCTCTGGACAACATCCTGAGCACCAATGTGGCTGCAGCACTCTCGGCCCTGGCCTGGGCTCCCCATCAGCTACTCCGTGAACAAGGAAGAAATCTGTCAGCTTACTGAGAGGAAAAAGCATGGCACGAAGATCAAAATACAGGAGGGACCACTGAACACTCCTTTACCAACAGGCAGACTTCACCCTCCAAAGAAGACCTGTTCTGGAGTCCCACTGGAGCTTCAGCATCCCTCCCTTTGGCATTTCTTGGTACCCAAACAAGGCATAGCGACCTATCCTGGGCTTAATGTTGTAAGGGCAGTGACAAGCTTGGACCTTTCTTTTGAAATTCATGGCCTCAGAGGACATTTTTATAGAACAGTAGTTTGACTGGATTCTTGTTTTCCACGACTGTATTTAACCTAGGCGTGTACTAGGGTATGATGCACATGCCCTCAACCAAATTCCATTTTTGGTGAGATCGCAGCAACACAGTACAGGCACGTTCAGGGCTCTCAGCAGAGCTTTCCAGGAGACAAGCACCGGCACCAAAGATAGAGAAATTTTGACCTTCTCTCTCCAGCTGGAATTGTTACACAGCCTCTATTGCAAGGACCCCAGCAGCTCACGCTGACACTGTGCCCCAATGAGGGTCCAAGCCAAAGCTCTGAACCCCCAGTTCTGGCCTCCAGGGCTCTGGCAGGGCTAGACTCTACACCCTGGGCAGCCAGGTCTGCGGTGTCCCACCATCTCCAGCACCCAAAACTGAGGGCTTCACACCCCAGATACTGAGTAAAGAGTGCTGTGAGAATGTTCTTTCACGTCTCTGTGTGAGTTTAATGATGATTCAGTAGATTTCATGAGGAGAGCTGAGTGTGAGGCTTACTGTAAATGAAGTTTTGTAAGTTAAAATTAAAAAGCCCATGAATCATAAAATTATTTAAATACAGAATACTATGGAATATACATGTATATGTTTTTGCACATCTCTCTATCTACATATACCTATACAGCTATATGTATTTCCAATCTATCTGTATGTTTATCAATTTCTATCTCTGAAATGCCCCTCTCTCTCTCTTTCCATCAGCCTGTCCATTTATCCATCCATCTCCAGATGACTGGCTGATTCACTCATTAATCAATTAATCACCTGGGGACTGATGGACAAATCAATCCAACGAGTAAGGGGGAGGGCAGGGTATGAGAGGAAAACAGAAGGAAAGACGGTAGGTGTGTAGTGAGCTAACCCGCATTATTGCATTATATCATGTGAATCTGACAACACCCCTGCAAAGATGTCACCATTTTACAAACAAAGAAACTGAAGTCCACAGAAGGGAAGGTCACCCAGGAGGCCAGGGCTGACTGCGTGATTTGCGGGGTTCAGTGCAAAATGAAAATGCTGGGAGCCTTGTTCAAAAAGCAGGAAAAGATGCTTGATGTCAGTCTTGGTGATGATTTTTTTGGATTTAACACCAAAAACAAAGGCAACTAAAGCAAAAAATAAACAAGTGGGACTACATTAAACTGAAAGGCCTCTGCACAGCAAAGGGAACCATCAACAAAATGAAAAAGCAACCTACTGAATCGGAGAAAATATTTCTAAATCGTATATCCGACAAGGGATTAATACCCAAAATATATAAAGAACTCATACAATTCAACAGCAAAGAAACAAACAAAATAATCCAGTTGAAAAATGGGCAGAGGATCTGATTAGACATTTTCTAAAGAAGACATACGGATGGCCAACAGGTACATGAAAAGATGCTCATCATCAGAGAAATGCAAATCAAAACCATAAGGAGATAGCACCTCATACCTTTCAGGATGGCTATTATCAAAATAACTAAAACTAATAAGCCTGTGAGGATGTGGACCAAAGGGAACCCTTGTGCACTGTTGGTGGGAATGTAAATTGCTGCAGCCACTGTGGAAACAGGATGGAGGTTGCTCAAAAAATTCAAATAGAACTACCACATGATCCAGCAATCCCACTTCTGGGTATTTATCCAAAGAAAACGAAAACACTCATTTGAAAACATATCTGCACCCCCATGTTCACTGCAGCGTTATTTACAACGGCCAAGACGAGGAAGCCAATGTCCACAGCTAGACAGATGGAAAAGGGTACTGTGGCATATATGTGCGTACAACAGAAGAAAGAAGCCTGCCGTTTGCAACAACACGGATGGACCCAGAGGGGATTATGATAAGTGAAATCAGTCGGACAGAGAAAGACAAATACCTTACGACCTCACTGACATGCGGAATCTAAAAACAGAAACCAAACCTCCTCCCAGCTTATGCTGTCAGACTGCTGACTGCCTGGGGTTGGGGGGAGTACAAAATGGATGAACGAGGTCAAAAGGTACAAATTTCTGGTTATAAAATGAGTAAGTCATGGGGACGTAATGTAATGTACAGCATGGTGACTATAGTTAATAATACTGTAGTGCACATTTGACAGTAGCTAGGAGAGGAGACCTTGAAAGTTCTCACCAGGAGGAAAAGAAATTTGTAACTATGGATACTGATGGATGTTAACTGGACTTACTGTGGTCATCATTTTGCAATACTTATAAACCAATATCAAATCATTATATTATACCTCAAAAAAAAAAAAAAAAGAAAGCAGCTAAAGAGTAACATTATAAAGTATTATAAAGTCGGAAACATTTTCTTGTCTTTCGTGTCTTTCAAAGTCTCTCTCTTGATCTGTCATGGTGTGTTTATTTGCTATTTCATATTGTGCTCCTTGAGGCATGGGGATACCTGGGGGGCATGTGCAGACACTCCCAAGTACTGGGGGCCTGGGCCTGCGACAGGGCGCTTGTGCGCAGCCCACCAGTGAAGGGTTTCCCCCGCCAGCCAGTTGTGGAACCCATGGGTCAAGGGGTGAGGAAGTCCAGTTAGGCATTTCCCCTTCCCCAAGGCCAACTGGCAACCCTTTGCGGATTGGATTGCAATCTCCCCTGGAGGACCCCTCAGTACTGGGATTGGGGGTGGGGAGATGCCCATCCTGACCCCGACCCTCATTAGGCCTGTGCCTTGGCCCCTGGATGGGGATGCAGATGGGGATGCTGCACAGGGCTAGGAGTGCAAAGGGGCCACGGGGCAGGCAGAACCTGTCCTGGGAAATGGGCAGGAGGCGGGACCGCGCAGGCTCTATCGTCCCATCGCACTTCACTTACTAAACACAAATTCCAAAATAAAATGAAGAATTCCAAGATGGCAACTGCAAGCATTAAACTCCAAGTACAGAGCCCTCTGAGCAGGGGCCCTGTGGGGAAAATACTGCACAAACCACATGCTGACTTCTTATTGGGAGACCCTGGAGCCACAGACCCGGGCTTCATTCCTGGCTCTGCCCTTTCTCACCTATGTGAACCTGGGGCAAGTCCCTTTAGGCACTCTGAGCCTCAGTTTCCTCGTCTGTAAAACGGGCATGACAATAATATTTGCTTCAAAAAGTTGTAAGGACTTTACAAACGATTTAATATGTACAAAAACAGCATCCCTCATGGGGACATATATATGTGTTAACTGCTGTGAATGATTTTCTCCTAAATTTGGGACCATCCACGATGACTACAATCTTTGGCTTGTCACGCATTGTGTTTTCCACTGTGGTCCAAGTTACTTTTTTCTTTTTTTTTTTTTTTCTTGCGTTATGCGGGCCTCTCACTGTTGTGGCCTCTCCCATTTGCGGAGCACAGGCTCCGGACGCGCAGGCTCAGTGGCCATGGCTCACGGGCCCAGCCGCTCCGCGGCATGTGGGATCTTCCCGAAACGGGGCACGAACCCGCGTCTCCTGCATCGGCAGGCGGACTCTCAAGCACTGCGCCACCAGGGAAGCCCCCCAAGTTACTTTTGAAGATGTAGTAACAGGAGGGAATAAAAATCCTCAAAATTGGTTTAAAATTATGATTAAATTATTCCTGTGCTCAAAAATCTTCAAAAACGGCCAAACGGCTGAGCATTTGGGTCTGCTTCCTGACAAACGTCCTGCTCTCCGAGTACTTGAGCTGCCTGTCTCACTTCGTTCAACGCGCCTTTGTTCAGCTTGCTTCCCTCCTTTGGCGCCCCCTCATCCTTGACCCTCTGATTACTCAAAAGTCCCTCCTCCTGAGGGCCCTGTTCCCAGCCTGTCTCCACCACAAAGTTCTCCCGATCAATGTCACAGGAGCGCCAGCCGCTGGCTCTGATGCACCAGGCTGGTGTCCCCTCCCGGGGCCCCGTCATCCACGGTCCCCACTAGGCTAGGCACTTCCGGATTCACGCCTCACCCCAGTCACAGCCTTACTAAACTCTCTGAGGCTGCTGGCTTCTAAAGTCAATGAACGATCCCACCCCTTCCAGCAAAGAATGGGGTTCACCCGTGTTTAGCTTTTCTTACAGGCCTGGCCTCCAGCTTGCCTCTGCACACACACTCAGGGAAGATTTCCCGTTTGCTTACTTCCACATGCAGTGTGACGGACCTTAATTATCTGTAACATGGGAATAATAAGGATATTTCCCTCATTGGGCAGTGCTAAGGATTTAACTGAGTTAATACATGTCAAGTACTTACAAAGGTATCTGGCATATATAAAGTGCTCTATGAACGTTTGTTGAGGAAAGTCACATAAAACTCCTGCTCCGGGAACATTCTAGACCAGCAGACCTGCTGCCCACAAGTTCAGAGAGAGCCCTCCCTCCCGCCGTGCCCTCAGCCCCTCGGGTTTCCAGGCCTACCTTGCGTTTCCTCTTGGATTTTGGCAAAGCCTTTTCTGCGGGCGCATCGGATGCGTGGCTCGGGGGGGCGCTTTCAGTGTCCTTGGCCGCGGGAGCGCTCAAGACCCCCGGCTCCTGGGGCAGGTGTTCTGGGATCCTGGACAGGAGGGTCAGGTCAATTTTGACCCAGAGTGACCGGACCTCGTCACTGTCCTTCAACGGGGAGAGAAGTTCATTGCGGCCGAAGGGGACCAGCGTGTAGAACTGCTCTTCCAGCTCCTTGGCTATGTCGCTGGTGGTCCTGGCGTTGATAGAGCCCACAGGGGCCCGCGGGCCTCCACCGCTGATGCTGCTGGCAGCCTCCTTCAGCCTCGGGTCGTTCCCGGAGGCGGCAGTGGCCTTGGACAGAGGGTAGTCCTCTTGCTCTGACTCCAGGTCCGAGTCCGCAGAGGAGGACGACGAGGACGACTCGGTCTCGATGAACTCCTTGGATTTGGGGACGATCCGGCTCAGGCCCCGCGTGCGGCGCTTCTCGCCGGTTACGGCCGAGCGCAGCTCCTTGCGGTGGCTGGTCCTACTGTTGCTGCAGGGCCGGGGCTTGGGGGGCTCCGGGGGTATCCCCGCGCTCGCCCCCAGCGCGTCCGCGGCTGCGGGCTCCTCGGGCCGGTGGCCACTGTCGCCGGCCGAGGTCCTCTCGGTGCGCCGCGTGGGTTTCTTGCCCGCGGACCTCCGGGCAGGCGCGGGCGCGCTCTCGGCGGGCGCACCAGCCACCGTGGGCGGCGGGGCGGCGGCGGTCACGGCCACGGCCACGGCCGCGGGCGGGGACTTCTGCTTCACCCCTTTGCTCCCCGGGGCCTTGTTCGCGGTCCTCGGCCTCTGCTCCTCCTTGCAGGCGCTCTTGATGTCCTTGTCTCTCAGGCTGGTCGGGCAGACGTTGTCGGGAACCTTCCCGCAGTCTGGCACTTCGTCCTTCACCGGGGTGTAGTATTGATTGCTCTCCGGCCCGTGGCTTTCATTTTGGATCAGGATAGGAGGCTTGTGGGGATTAACTTTGTTTAGCCATTTATCCAGCTGCCACTTGTTAGAGGACGCTGGTTCGGCCTAAAAGCAGAAAACCAGCAACAAACAAAATATCTTTTATGATGGGCTCACTTTAAAGGGGCCTGGCTGTTTTCCTCTTGACTTAGGGCAGAATATGGATGGGCTGGAGACACAAGGAACATGGAAGCTGTAGGTGTGTGTAGCATCAATGGGCACACAAGATGCAGAGATGCTGTCCGCTTCCTGGTCCCCGGCACTGAAATGCCAGTGCAGCAGTTTGAGGCCTATTTGGAAAATAAGGGGATGCACTATGCTTCATTAGGACCCATTTCTAACATTTTTGAGGGTTATACAATGTATATATTTTTATATTTATACAGACATACATAAACTTGAGAGTCCACAAAAGTTAACTGGGGTATAGTTTGGAGACCCTGAGGTATTAAAGCACTCATTTTTTGTGAGACTTAAAATATGGGGGGGCCGGGATTAGAAAAGGGGACTGAGTGGAAACTAAACTCCCAAAGAACTACCTGTGTGTGCCCAGTGCACTTTGATGGCTGGACTTGGTTCGTCCATCCTCAACCTGCATCCATCACACTTTGCCCGAAATATTTCAGATGAGGAGGTGACAATGGAAACCTTTCCTGCAAGCAGTTTTGCTACCTTAAAGCAAATCCTGGACATTTTAAAACTCTGGCCCATAGATTAGCTCCGGCGGCGGGGCGGGGGGACTTGGGGAAGGCAGATCAGTGAATGCCCTGTAACAGAATGTGAAACGTTATGTAGATGCATTTTTCGAGGAGAGAGACATAGCTTTCATTCATATCTCTAGGCAGCTATGTCTTATTCAAAGGTTAAGAACTGATGCTTTTACAGGGAGTAAATGTTGTTGATTTCTAATAAAAGTCCATTTATCCAGCATCTGTGATTATTAATAGAAAAAAGGTACATTGGTAAGTATAGAACTTTAGCTAGAGTATTATCAATTTGTGAATATATGTGAAATGGGGAAAATTTTTGAAGTGATCAAGGTGATGTATTTTTCCTTCCCTATGGTCTCTACCCTACGAATTCATGGCTTCTGATGATCCAGGGGAAGACTAAATACCAGCCTAAAATAAAGAATCGGCTTAGCTTTGCACTTCCAACTTGGTTGGTTAAAGCCCAGAGCAAGTCAGGCGCCCTTGTAGGAGAAAACCACTGTTTTTTAACGTAATAATTTCCCAAAGCTTGCTTTCACGTATCAAGATTTGGTTTTCAACAGTGAGGTTGGTATTAAGAGCAGAACTTGGGGCATAGCCACATGCAGCAAGGATCTTGGGGGAGGGGAGGGCAGTGTATTAGACCCAAGGGTCCTGGCTGAGTCTGGAGGCGTCTGGGGTACAGCTTAGGGAGATGGGAAGCCTTTAATGGGCCAGCAGGGCCTGGGGCCAAGATGAAGTGGCCACAGAGTGTGGGCACCAGGCACTGGAGCTGTGGCTGGGACCATGGACATCCTGCTGGTTCCCCCAAAACAGATGAGACTGTCTACACTTCAGGGAACCACAGCGCAGGGTGTCCAGGGACTGGGAATGACAAGAGACATTTCAGTGGAGGCCAGCATGGGGATTCCAGGCCCTTTCCTTGGCACCCTGAGGAAGGGGAGCCTCCCCCTGGGATACAGGTGTGGAAGGGGAATCTCTCATGACCCTGATAGGGAGTCTGGTGTCTGACTTAACTTTCTGCTTCGTTTGCTTTCATGCCATCCAAAGGACCAGGGCTCCCAAGCAAGAGGCAAAAGAACAAAATGATACATCTTTTTTTGCACGTCTGAGGTGTCCTGTGTAAATTCTGACCTCACTGTAATTTAGCTTCTCCAGAGACAGGGAACAATGGAACCTGCAGAGCACACCTGACCTGGTCCATCCTGCAACAGTGACGCAAGAGAGGAAGCAGGGCAGCAGGACCTCTTCTTTGCCAAGGGGAAGCTCTCGCCTGCCCTGAGATTAGCCGGGTGTGGTTGAAGGCTACTTTGGTGGCAAACACAGCTATGGCTCTGAGGCTGTCTCCTCCCCACCCCATTTCTCTCGGACCACCGGCGAGTCAGTGACTTCTGCGCCTCAGCTTCCCCAGATAAATGGGGCCCAGTAATATGAGTGGACGCTGAAGCGGCCTTGCAGAAGGGGACACACACGGGGAGAGGGTGGACCATTTATGGCAGAGCCTGCCACTCACACTGGCCCCAGCACCACATCTCACGCTAGCTCGCCCTCATCCCCAGTATCCTGGGCCTCCCACACCTCACATCTCTTATGTGGGAGAACACAGACGCGTGCCTGGAGCCAAAACACAGCGGCTCACGGGGAGACTCCCACTAAAACTTCCTGGAGGGAGCCTTAACAGTGAAGGGAGAACTGAAGCACTTGAGTGTGGCCCCACTGCCTGATGTGCTCTAGGGTCATTTTTTCTGCTCTTCACAGCTGAAGAAATGAGGCTGAAGGACCATTTTCAAAACATCACTAAATCACATTCTCTTCCTCAAAGGATCTACAAGGGCCTCCTCTTGCCCCTCGAACAAAAATCCAAATTCCTCAGGCATCCATCATCTAACAGCCATCTTTCCTTGCCAGAACACCTACAATGTGCTCCCACTTTGTAGGTATCATCTAACTGAATCCATACAGGTAAGAAATACTGTAGCCCCTAGTTTGTAGATGGGGCTCAGAGAGGTTAAGTGAAATGTCCAAAGCTGCAGAGCTACCAGGCACCACCAAGGCTAAACCACATTTGTCTGGGCTTAAAGACCAGATTCTCTCCCCTGCTGCCTTGCCAGTCTCCCATTACTCTCTGGTGTAGCCTCACGAAAGAGGGACCTCGTTTCTTTTGAGAAATGTCAGTCTTCAACCTAAAATGATAGAATTAGATTGATTTTTGGAGACACCACTAACTCTCCAAATAACACCTGTGGCCTTCTGTTATCCTGAACTGCATCATCTTTTGATGTCCATAGCCATTTCATGTACGTAAATCTTGTGTCTTCAACAAAGCCAAACACTGCTTTCCAGCAGGGGCCCGGTCTCTGCTTCTTTGTATCCCTTGCAGGACCCGTAATAGGTTAGGGGGACAGCATGCTATGACTCTGCTCCTACTAATAATGACTCACAATGAGCTGTCACTCCATTTGTATCACTTATTCCTCAGAACAACGTCACAGACTAGACGGCATGGGATTATCCGCCATTTCGGGGATGAAACAATTGTGGCCAAGGAAGCTCAAACAGCCAAGAATTAGGTGGCAGGGGAGGAGGGTGAACGCAGGGCTTGGGGTTCCTTTCCTGCCACGCTGCTGGCTCTGGTCCATTTCCTGAGCTGTCCATCAGGGTTTCTGCCCAGTGCATTTGATTGTTTCCTGGCTTGCTGCTCCGTATTTCCATCCAGGACTCTCCTCTCGGATAAATCTTCCCTCTGATTAGTGTATAAGCCCTCCACCATGTACGTTAGTCTCCACTTCATCTATACCCTTCAGAGCACCCACTGCCACATACCCCACAGATGCCTAATTAAGGAGAAGCCTGTTGAATCAATGAATAACTTGTATCGTGTACCTGCTGATTTTCAAGAACAAACTAGGGCAGCATTTTCCAAAATGTGCTTTGAGTTCATATATCCCATAAAGAAAAGTTTCCGTGGTCAGATACATTTGGGAAATGCCACAGTGGAGAACACCGTTTACATGAGCAAAATTAAGGGCTGAATGACGCCCTACGCTAAATAAACAGGTGAAACCTACTTTATTCTGGATCTCCTCAAAATCCCGTGACCAGGCTCTTTCTAGTCCCTGCAGCATCCTTTACTTGGGGAACGCCGGTCTAAGGAGCTCTGTGTGCTGGTGTAAACGTGCTAACTGAAGGGCAAGGCGCTTCCCCCTGTGAAGCTCTGGCATGAAAGGATGTCCCAGGCCAGGAAAGAAGATACAACTCAAATGAAAACAATTAGGCTGAGGACAAGCAAGCAAACGTCAGGGGATCTGCAGTGATGGAAATACTGTTTCCGGGGTCTCTTCCATGCTAGCCTGCAGTCAAGGGGTTATACTATGGTGATTCATGTGAAATGCAGTGGCTTTCTACAGCCATGGCCATAAACAACAGCTCGTATGAAACTCAGGAGAGCCAAGTGGGTGTCCAGGGCTGGACGCTGAGGGGGAGAATGCCGGTGTCTTGGGATATCATGAGGGTCTCCTGCTTTCACATCAGGATATTTCCAGGAAGGAAAGGAGGGCCACAAATGTTCTGCTGCAAAGCAGCGTAAACAGGTCTTCACAACGGAATGTGAGGTGTGTGGCTATAAAGAGCTGGATTGTCCTGTGGGGGGGAAGGAAAAGGGGTCTCACTGCTCTCTTTAAGGGGTCCTGGGCCAGCTTGGCCAGAAGAAAGCAGAGATGCCGTGGAGACTCAGCAGGTAATGCTTCCCCTCTTCGCGACTTTCATTCTGCAAACTCACTGTATTTCTTTTCTAATTTTTTATTTTTTATTTATTTTTTAATTTTTGGCCATGCCACACGGCTTCTGGGATCTTAGCTCCCCGACCAGGGATCACACCCGCGCCCTTGGCAGTGAAAATGCGGAGTCCCAACCACTGGACCACCAGGGAATTCCCTCGTATTTCTGAAGGGCGTGTCTCTCTAGTCACCCTGGGAAAAATGTTAAAAGAAACCTTACTTTTATTCCAAGGAATACACTCCTTTCCAGCAGAAAGAAGTCACCTGCAGTGTGGCTACATCTCTTGTCACTCCTGCACTCCCTCTGCATAGAGAAGCCAGGAGTTGAAAGCTCCACGGGGCCTCAGGCAACTTAAACTTTGAGGCCTGTGTTACCAGACTCCCCTCCTTCTCCTCAGCCAGGGGCCTCTGGTAGCTGCTGGAAGAAGCAAGAAACAGCAAGTGCTTCCTTTCATCACCCAGGAGTTCAGGTCTTTGTAATTATCTCAGTGACATTTAGAGAGAATCTGCTTAAAGCCGTTTATAGCTGTAGTTCTCCGAGGCTGCTTTCAGCCTCACCTAGAAACTCCAGGAGTCACATTTCAGCGTGCAAATGAGACTCAACTTTCCTGAACTTAACCTTCAAAGTCACAAAGAGCCTGGGGTGGAGGTAACATTCACAGACCCTAACGCTTTTAATCTACCGCCACTGTCCCCCCTGGCTCTTGCGATGTCCCTGGAACCCAGTTCTTTCTACTAAATATTCTGGAGTTTTCCAACAAATTAGAGCATAAAGCTGGCTCTGAAGAAGCCCGGGTAACGCCTCTGTTTTATTTAACTCCTGTATTTTTGTTTGTTTCAAATTACTCCCATTAGAATATCAGCTCTGTGAAGCCAGGAACCTTCTCTGTCAGCTCATTGCTGTCTCTCAGGGCCAAGCATCATATCTGCGGCAGAGACTCAATAGATCTTCGTTGAAGGAACACTAAATGAGCGAATGAAGGGATGAATGAATGAAATGATGACGAAGGAAAAATAATTTAGCTTCTGGGAAAAGTCAGGATTATACCAAGATACGGCTTTTATAGGTTAATGTTGCTAAGGGCCTTCCCCTTAAATAGGGAGATAGGGATAGAAAGATAGATAGGGAAAGGGAGAGAGACAGAGAGAGACAGAGACACAGGTACACAAGCTGGAAACATGGGTCTTGCTGGCCCTTAAAGGTGCTCCTGGGGACTTCCCTGGGGGTCCAATGTTTAAGACTCCACACTTCCACTTCAGGGGTCACAGGTTCGATCCCTGGTCAGGGAACTAAGATCTGCACGCATTGCCGTGTGGCCAAAAAAAAAAAAAAAAAACCCCCCACTCCCAGGGCCGCCATTTGGGGTTTGGGTTTTTTTTTTTTTTTTTTTTTTACCATATGTCCCAGCAATTCCCAGTGGAATTGCTGGGTCATATGGTAGTTCTATTTTTAGTTTTCTGAGAAACCTCCATACTGTTTTCCACAGTAGCTGCACCATCTTCCCGGACCGGGGCACGAACCCGCATCCCCTGCATCGGCAGGCGGACTCTCAACCACTGTGCCACCAGGGAAGCCCTTGGTTTCATTTTAGAGCATATTTAGAAATTTGGGCCCAGAGTGGTACAGAAGGTTGTAGGTAAAAAGTTAAATCCTATGAGGGCTTCCCTGGTGGTGCAGTGGTTGAGAGCCCGCCTGCCAATGCAGGGGACGCGGGTTCGTGCCCTGGTCTGGGAAGATCCCACATGCCACGGAGCGGCTGCGCCCGTGAGCCATGGCCGCTGGGCCTGCGCGTCCGGAGCCTGTGCTCTGCAGAGGGAGAGGCCACAGCAGTGAGAGGCCCGCGTACCGCAAAAACGAACTAATAAATAAAATTAAAAAAAGTTAAATCCTATGAGCCACAGTAACATCAAATGTTTATACACTCAAGAAGAAGCATATTTTATTCCCTCTTTAGAAATCAAAGTCTACCCTTACAGATCCAGGGACTAGAGAAGTGTACTCTCAGCCCTCTCTCAAGAATCCATGCTCTGAATTACTATTAAATTTTCCCCTTTTTCCCCTTTAAGGCAGAAGTTGCAATGGCTTTTATTGGGACCTTATAATATTTTTATACGAGGCACCTAAATCTTCCACACAGATACTCATCATAGCTATAAAAGTTTTCATTAGTATTTGTAAGTTGATGCTAATTTTCCTTTTTATATTTTCACAAAGAAAACAAAGGAGGTTTTATTCATATTTATAGCCCTTGTTCTCCTAATCTGTGATGAACTGAAGAAAGGTAAGATCCTAACCATGTTTAATCCACAAAACTCCTTTCCCCGTGATTTACGGGGGCTCCACTTCCAGGCGGGGAGCTGCCCTGTCTGCTTATTGCCTCGGCTGACCCTTAGGGAGACCCGATCCTCAGGTTATTTCCAGTCAGTGATGTTTACAGCATACTTGGAAAGTTCTGGAAGTCAAGATAGAGAATTT
This sequence comes from Lipotes vexillifer, assembly GCF_000442215.2. Classification (NCBI taxonomy): domain Eukaryota; kingdom Metazoa; phylum Chordata; class Mammalia; order Artiodactyla; family Lipotidae; genus Lipotes; species Lipotes vexillifer. The sequence goes on from NW_006793929.1 coordinate 1,461,978, forward strand.
TGGGACCATAAGAGATGAAGTTTCTAGACTTCAAAGGAAGCTCTGTGATTAGGAGCGCTGTGAGGAGGGGCTGGGGGAAATGAGCCTAAACCAACCCCGGCAGGCTGCCAGGAGGTGGTGGCCTAGAGAGGTCACGGCGCCTCACAGGCCAGTGTCATAGCACTGAGGCTGGAGGAGCAGGAGGTGTGAGAACCACACTCGGAGGAAGACTGACCTTGCTCACCGGGTCGGGGAGAAGCAGGCAGGGGAGGCGCTCAGAGGCCAGCGTGTCCTTACCTCAGGGCTGGAGTAGTGGGGAGGCTTGCTGCCCTCACTCTCGCTGGAGCTGCTCTCGGTCTCTGAGTCAGATCCCGAGCTGCTCTCCGAGTCACTGGAGGAACTGCTGCCGCTGCTGCTGCTGCCGCTGCTGCTGCCCTTGCTGGAGGGCACGGAGGCCCTGCAGTTGGCCTGCGGGAGGCTGGCACTGTCAGCCCACGAGGCCCCGGGAAGGAAAGGGGAGGAAAGCCAAGTGAGCAAACACGCATACACCACCGAGCGAGCTGTTGTTCCACCAGCCTGCGCATCTGTCAGCGTCACCTGAAGCTCCAGAGCCACCGTCAAGGTCAAAGCAGCCTCACAGTTAAAACAATGGATGCACAGAAATTAAATTGGGAGTGAGAGTCGGTGCCACTTGGTAATCAGGCACTCGTCAGTGTGACTAGTCTGTGTGATCATTTTAGAGGGGAAGGTGGTGTAACTGCAGAAGGACTGTTTCTGTTTTGCTCCTATATCTGGGAATGGCTTTTCAAATGCATTCCCGATTCCAGTCACCGACAAAAAGGCAAGGAAATCTAAAATGCTTGAAATATTTTGTAAAGAACGAAAATGTCTGTTTGCTTCATTTTAGGAAGTGGGCTGTGAGGAAGGGCACAGTGTCCTGCTCTGTGCTCTCACGGCCTGCTGGAAGGTTCTGGAGACGGCGGGACCGACAAAGTTGTCTTGCTTCCCACCTCTTCCTGCCCACAGAGTCGAGTCCTGTAGTCTTTACAGGAGCCGGCTTGCTGTATAAACAGTAATTTTCCTTTGAGCCCTTTATTAAAGAACTGAAGATCCCTCACTCACGCATTTTTAAATATTCTAGACTTTAAAATTCAACCCCAGTACAGTGGCTTATAGCAATACTATTTTGAATTATACTCGATGTTCGTATCCCTGCTGAAATTTGCCAGAAAGTTACATACTCAAATTATAGACTCAAAGAGAACAGGAAACATGGACACTTCTCATGGTAATTAATTAACCACAAAAATTCAAATCACACACATCCACCCCAACAGTGAGCCAAAAAGAAAGTTTCAATACTCACATAATAGTCAACATCTTCAAAGTCCTTTATTAATTGCATTGAAACACACCTGACTTTTTTCGAGGTCAAACTCTAAACCCAGAAAATGCAGTGACCACTTTTTAAATGTCGAGTCAGCAAATATCTGCTTGCCACTTCCAGCTGGGACCACTGCGTCAACAGGATGAATGCGAGTGAAGGCCCAGGGCTGAGGGAGCTTGTCAGAGAGTTTACGGTCTCAAGTGCAAATCAGCCAGGACAAGGTAAAAGACCCTTTTCACCCGCCCCTTAAATCTTTGACAAATGCTTTGCTCAAGGACAGAGTCTCATAAATCCTCAGTGTTGGGGCAGGGATGGGGGGGGGATGTTTAAAACTCACTGGAACCTTGCTTCTCCCAGAGGAATGATAAGACAAGAAACTATCTTACAGGATGTACCTGAAAGTCAAAGCACTGTTTTGAACTGCAGGCTTAGGGAAAAATGGAGTTTGAACATAACCTTCCCTAGTGGTTTTTATTTCTTCTGCCAATGTCATGGTCCATACCTACTGTCTGACAAAATTCTTCAACGTCAGACAACATCCGCACCTTTACGCCTTGCCTGAGCTGCAACAATTCCTTTCCCAGCCTGCTGTTAGTTCTGGTGTTGAGTGAGGGATCCTGGATCTTTTTACAGAGGCTGGGAGGGGACGGTTAGTGATCAAAGGGTTGTAATATTTCTTTCTTCCCTTATGAACTAAAATCCATCTTTCCTGGCAGCTGAGTCGACATGGCTACTATCAATGGAGTCATTAAAAAAAAAAAAAAAAAGAAGGCTATTAGACTGTGACTGAACACGAACGGCTGGGATCCATGTTAACAGTGTGTCAGGAAGTCCCCCAAACACTGGGGAAAAACTCCAAAAACAAACAGACAAAAACCCACCCCAGCCCAAACAAACCAACCAAAACGTAAAAACACCCCAGAGCCAAACAAAACATGGTGGAGGAAAGAGATCTGTCTCCCTGCCACACCCTGGAATGACATTTGCTGAAGACTAGGAAATTAGAGAAATAAAGAGCATTTTGATTGGTTTTATATCATGGTCAAAGGCTTTGATCACCAAGCGGTACATTCTCCCGCTTTCATTCCGACAACAGAGGACACTGGAGCCACTGCTGTGTGCACCTGGTTGCTGTGTTTGCGGCAGAGGCAGCAAATGTGTGTGCAGTTCCCTGGGGCTTGCACCTCAAAGTGACTGTCTTTTAAAAAGCTGCACTTTAATTTCTGGGAAAACGTCCGTTAAACAGTTCCTGTGCCGCCTTCCTTTTCTGACTGCTGTCCTATCGTAATGAGACCCACTAGCCCAGCGAGACAGAGTCTCTGATCTGAATTAGATTGGCAGAAAAGCCTTAGAGTTTTATGTTTTCCTTCCTTAAATTAGGAAATTGACTTAAAACGACAGTTTTACTGGCGTAATTATTATTTGTTTTTGAAACCGTCGGGAGAGCCAAGAATTTCAGGTTTTCTTCCTGCTTTGCTTTGAAGCGCTGTGAGGCCCCAGTCCTCTGGAGTCAGGGCTGAGTACATTCACGTTTCAATGGTCCCGGTGGAGACAGTGTCGCTGGAAGCAATCCACGTCAAGGATGGGGGCAGGCTTGTGTGCAAGGGCTCTGGTGGCTCCAGTTGTGGGATCAAGATAACTACCCCTACCTGCAGAAAGCCTGCTCCATTAACTAGCCTTTTTGTGGGTCTCTGGGGGACAGCTGGTCATTCAGGACTCAGCACAATGACTGCTCTCGCCATGAGCGCGTGCAGTTGCTTTGCCTCTGCTGGGGGAGCTGCAGCAGCCAGGGTGGCAGAATAAAGAAGCCGGGGATGGTCATCACTGCAGATGAGAACTAACAGAAGGATGGGCTCAGTTAAGCCAGGAAGGCTCTTTGGAGTCATGGAATCAAGAAGATGGAAAAAGACATATCAAACAGACCCTCCTGAAAGAAGACTTTAAGCTTTATATATTTAAAATTGCAAAGTTTGGTGTGCTTACTAGTTGTCATGTTTCCATACCAAAGATGCTAACAATTCTTTCAACTTAATTTAAAAAGCAACTTTTTTCTGAAATGATAACATGGATTGATTGACATGAGGACACAGCATTGGACAATTTTTAGGAGAGCTCTTGGACCCTCTGCTATTTGAGGAACATGGTGCCACTGAAAACATGTGGGCATGAAAACATCATTGAGGTCAATGGAATAAAAGCCTTTGTGTCACCAAACTTAGCACAGTGCCTGGGAATAATAGGTATTCACCTGTGATTACCAAATGAAAGAATCAATGGAAAAAAAGTCTATCACTAGGTTAATGAGTTAAAGGAAAAAGGATTTAACCTTTCAAAAAGGTTACAATCTCTCTTTTCTAATAAAAAAACACTTAAGGGGATTTCAGCCCCTCTTGTGCTTTTCCAATGTTAACACCACTTCCTTGCACAGAATGTCTTTAAATGTACTCTAAATTTCATCTGCTATATAATATGAGCCCAGTTCTCCCCTGGATGGTTTATTTACTTCTGGTATTTTGATTTCATGAAATGTTTTGCTGGTTTTGTGAGTGGCCAAGACCAAATACACATTTGGGAGAGTCCCAGCTTTATTCTAAATTATCTGCTTGCTGTGTCCCCTCCTTTGGCTGCAGTGACACATTCTTTTCTGAATCTGGCCTGGGCTGAATCTGAATACAGACAGTAAAAGAAGAGATCTGGAACCTAAATGCCTGCATCTTACAGGTATGGGTGCTCCTGCCAAGTATATTGTGGGGTCTGGGTAAATATCCAAAGTTGTTCACGAGCTTTGAACTAACAAGGAACTTGGAGGCAGGCTCTGTGCCTAGTGGGCACTGTGTGGATGGCCGTGATGCCCAACAGCCTGTGGGCATGCCACTGGGATGGACGAAAGGTTAATAATTTAGAAGAGGTCCCAGCTCCTTCTCATTCAACACTCCGGATGAACTCAACACATGCTTGATTTCTAAACTGTAATCGGTGCCATGGCAATGGTGTTCCTTTATTGTTGGCATCTCTATTGATATGAACTGATCTAAAATTATAATCACATAATGAGACATGAAAATGGTTTTCCTTTATTGTTGGCATCTCTATTGATATGAACTGATCTAAAATTATAATCACATAATGAGACATGAAAATGGAAAGCTGGCACAAGGAGGTTCGCTGATAGGACTGTTGGTCTTGTACTAAAAGTTTCTGTTAGCTCTGTAATACCTCCAGGAACAAGTCTTCTATCAAACATAGCTTTTGAAGCTCTTCATGGTCTGGCCTCAATCAAATCTTCAGCCACATCTCATAGGGTGCACCCCCAAACCTTGTCTATAATAAATTTCTCACCGTTTTGACAACCTGTGTGCCTCTGCATGCACTATTTTCTATGCTACGAAGCCCTCTCTCCCTTTCTTCTTCTGGGTACCTCCAACTCACTCTTCAGGACTTGGTTGCAAATATTACCCTATTCTGTAAAGTTTTTCTCAATTCCCCCAGGAATAGTTAATATTTCCTCCCCTGAGCCCCTTAGCACATCACCTATTTTTCTTTTGTAGCCCTTATCATACTAAGGATAGGAATTATCTACTTTATCCTTGTATCCCCAGTGCTAGCAGGGGGTGTGGCATGAACAGGCTGTCAACAATGTTCAACGGAATGAATGAAAGAAAAATGATTCTTGACATAGTAAGTCAATGCATTTTATTATACTATGAAATAGGCTATGAGATGTTCATATATTCACATATGTAGTCTTTCTGTTGCCTTGGGGCTGCCAAAGATTTCATAAAACAGATGACTTGGAGAGCTACTATCTATATCACTGGTTGAAAATCCAAAACCTACAGGGGTCAGGCAAGTAGCATAAATGAGTGAAGTGTCCAGTTATAAGAGAAACAAATGCCTAACACACGATGATAAAGACAGTGGACCCTTGGCTCCCCAGTGGGAAAGTGTCAAGCTGGATAGTCCTGACTGGTCTACTGTTTCCCCAGGCCAGAGGATCTCTGCCACGTGGAAATGAGAGCCAGTGTTAACAAATCCTTCAGTTTTTTTTTTTCAGAGGAAGTCCCAAATCCTGATGTTTATATCAAATCTCCTGATTTTTAAATGCTAGTAACTAATTTGAGAATTTTTAACAATGAAAAGTTTCATTTTATTTTTTGCAATGAGACACATCTGTAGGTCAGATGAGGCCTGTGGGGTACCAGTTTGAGACTCGCTAATCTATGTCTTAGTCTTACACCTTCTGAAAGCCTAAGATGGTCCCATTTAGAAGAGACACAAAGAGACCACAACCAGGAGTGTCGCCTCTCTCAGGGATTCAGGTTCGCAGGGACAAACAAGAGGTTAGCCAAATACACTTATTCTCTCAGCCCGCTTATTTTAAACATCTAAAATTTAAAAAAAATTACTGATTCAACAAGAAAAATCTCAAATAAACGACCTAACCGTACACTTAAAGCAACTAGAGAAAGAAGAACAAAACCCAGTTAGTAGAAGGAAAGGAATCATAACGATCAGAGCAGAAATAACTGAAATAGAGACAAAGAAAACAATAGCAAAGATCAATGAAACTAAAAGCTGGTTCTTTGAGAAGATAAACAAAATTGATAAGCCTTTAGTCAGACTCATTAAGAAAAAAGGGAAGAGGACTCAAATCAATAAAATTAGAAATTAAAAAGGAGAAGTTACAACGGACACCTCAGAAATACAAAGGATCATCAGCGACTACTACAAGCAACTATATATGCCAATAAAATGGACAACCTAGAAGGAATGGACAAATTCTTAGAAAGGTACGACCTTCCAAGACTGAACCAGGAAGAAAGAGAAAATATGAACAAGCCAATCACAAGTACTGAAATTGAACTGTGATTAAAACTCTTCCAACAAACAAAAGCCCAGGACCAAATGGCTTCACAGGCAAATTCGATTAAACATTTAGAGAAGAGTTAACACCTACCCTTTGGAAACTCTTCCAAAAAAACTGCAGAGGAAGGAGTACTCCCAAGCTCATTCTACGAGGCCACTATCGCCTGGATACCAAAACCAGACAAAGACATAACACAAAAAGAAAATTACAGGCCAGTATCACTGATGAACATAGATGCAAAAATCCTCAACAAAATACGAGCAAACTGAACCCAACAACACATTTAAAAGAATCATATAACATGATCAAGGGGGATTTATCCCAGGGATGCAAGGATTCTTCAATATATGCAAGTCAACCGATGTGATACACCACATCAACAAAAATAAGAATAAAAACCATATGATCATCTCAATAGATGCAGAAAACGCTTTTGACAAAATTCAACACCGATTTATGATAAAAATTCTCCAGAAAGTGGGCATAGAGGGAACCTACCTAAACACAAGAAAGCCCATAAACTATAAACCCGCAGCAAACATCATTCTCAATGGTGAAAAACTGAAAGCTTTTCCTCTAAGACCAGAAACAAGACAAGAATGTCCACTCTCACCACTATTATTCAAAATAGTTTTGGAATTCCCGACCTTGGCAATCAGAGAAGAAAAAGAAATAAAAGGAACCCAAATTGGAAAAGAAGTAAAGCTATCACTGTTTGCAGATGACATGACACTATACATAGAAAATCCTAAAGATGCTACCAGAAAACTGCTAGAGCTCATCAATGAACTTGATAAAGGTGCAGGATACAAAATTAATGCATTCCTATACACTAACAGTGAAATATCAGAAAGAGAAATTAAGGAAACAATCCATTTACCATTGCATCAGAAAGAATAAAATACCCAGAAATAAACCTACCTAAGGAGGCAAAAGACCTGTACTCATAAAACTGTAAGATAATGATGAAAGAAATCAAAGATGTCACAAACAGATGGAGAGATACACCATGTTCTTGGATTGGAAAAATCAATATTGTAAAAATGACTATACTACTCAAAGCAATCTACAGAGTCAATGCAATCTCTATCAAATTACCAATGGCATTTTACACAGAACTAGAACAAAAAATTTTACAATTTGTGTGGAAACACAAAAGACCACAAATAGCCGTAGTAATCTTGAGAAAGAAAAATGGAGCTGATTTTAGACTATACTACAAAGCTACAGTAATCAAAACAGTATGGTACGGGCACAAAAACAGAAATATAGAACAATGGAACAGGATAGAAAGCCCAGAGATAAACCCACGCTCCTGTGGTCACCTAATCTACGACAAAGGAGGCAAGGATATACAATGGAGAAAAGACAGTCTCTTCAATAAGCAGTTCTGGGAAAACAGGACAGCTACATGTAAACAAATGAAATTAGAACACTCCCGAACATCAAACACAAAAATAAACTCAAAATGGATTAAAGACCTAAATGTAAGGCCAGATACTATAAAGCTATTAGAGGGAAACATAGGCAGAACACTCTTTGACATAAATCACAGCAACATCTTTTTGATCCACCTCCTAGAGTAATGAGAATAAAACCAAAAATAAACAAATGGGACCTAATTAAACTTAAAAGCTTTTGCACAGCAAAGGAAACTATAAACAAAACGAAAAGACAACCCTCAGAATGGGAGAACATATTTGCAAATGAAGCAACTGACAAGGGTTTAATCTCCAAAATATACAAACAGCTCATGCAACTCAATATCAACCAACAAAACAACCCATTCAAAAAATGGGTGGAAGATCTAAATAGACATTTCTCCAAAGAAGACATACAGATGGCCAAAAAGCACATGAAAAGATGCTCAACATCACTAATTATTAGAGAAATACAAATGAAAGCTACAATGAGGTTTCACTTCACACCAGTCAGAATGGCCATCATCAAAAAAATCTACAAACAATAAATGCTGGAGAGGGTGTGGAGAAAAAGGAACCCTCCTATACTGTGGGTGGGAATGTAAACAGGTAAAGCCACTGTGGAGAACAGTATGAAGGTTCCTTAAAAAACTAAAAATAGAGCTACCGTATGATCCAGCAATCCCACTCCTGGGCATATATCTGGAGAAAACCATAATTCGAAAAGATACATGCACCCCAATGTTCACTGCAGCACTATTTACAATAGTCAGGACATGGAAGAAAGCTAAATGTCCATCAACAGAGGAATGGATAAAGAAGATGAGGTACATATGTATAATAGAATATTACTCAGCCATAAAAAAGAACGAATTAATGCCATTTGCAGCAACATGGATGGACCTAGAGATTTTCATACTGAGTGAAGTAAGTTAGACAGAGAAAGACAAATATCATATGATATTGCTTATATATGGAATCTAAAAAAATGATACAATGAACTTATTTACAAAACAGAGTCACAGAGGTAGAAAACAAACCTATGGTTACCAGGGGATAAGGGGGAGGAGGGATAAATTGGGAGACTGGGATGGACATATACACACTACTATATATAAAACAGATAACTAATAAGGACCTACTGTATAGCACAGGAAACTCTATCCAACACTCTGTAATGACCTATATGGGAAAAGAATCTAAAAGAGAGGGGATATATGTATATGTATAACTGAATCGATTTACTGTACACTGGGAACTAACACAACACTGTAAAGGAACTATACTCCACTAAAAATTTTTTAAAAATTCATCAAGTGGAAAGGAACCCTCTCTCAGTACTTCCAACCTCCAGCTCTGATTAACTGTATCAAAAGCTGATGAATGAAACAACCAAGCAGGTCTCTTCTATAGTCACTGCCCATTTTATCACCCAGTCAAATTAGGCATTTACTTAATTTAGTTAAAAACCATTATTGTGGAAATTAAGCTCTGATTTTAAAAGTCTGTGTACCAAAGCTAGAAAGAACAGGTATATAGATAGCCTTGTGAGAAAAATGACTCAAATGAGTGCGGTTCTAAAAATGTTAAGGATAAAAAGGTGGGTGGTTCTTTAAATTTATGTTCAGAGTAAATGGCATGGGGGTGAGGGATGATACTGGTGTGACCTTTGCTGAGAATTCACTTGGTGCCAGGTACCGCAGAGCCATAGCATGTGTGTTTGTGTGTGTGTGTGTGTGTGTGTGTGTGTGTGTGTGTGTGAGAGAGAGAGAGAGAGAGAGAGAGAGATTGAGAGAGAGAGAGAGAGGAGGGACTTGACACTCAGCCAGGCAGAGAGCTTGGAACAGAGGAGTCAGCTTCTCCCAGGAGAAAAGTGTAACTGTCAGAAACCATACAGAATCATAAAAAGTAGATGAAATCAGCTATGAGAAACTGTAATGCAAGTTACAATACCACTTGTTGACAATGCAAAAACTGCACATTTTTCATTAATCTACAAAATCAAACAAAGAAAAGTTCTACAAATAAATCAGAATGGAGCACCCAGACCCCAGGGGAGGACAAAAGCCATATCCCAACACAAAATAGCAACTCAGGACAACGTACAATACCTCCCTCAAGACCAGAGACCCTCAGGATTTCTATAGTTGTTACTTTATGCCTTGGTCTCCTTCTTACAGGGTAGGTATTATTCTGTCTCCTTCTAGGTAGGGACAATAAGGATCCTAATAAGGGAAAGAGCTGAGATTCTACTTCTAGAAATTTACCCTATGAAAATAATCAGGTATGTTTAAAAACATTTATCTACAAGGATATATATAGGCTCTTATGTTATTTGCAATAGGAAAGGATTTGTAAACAACCAAAATGCCCGACACTAGGGGATTATACACCCTTATGAGAATACTTTTCAGTACTATGTAGTCATTATAAACATATTAGAGTGGGCTTCCCTGGTGGCGCAGTGGTTGAGAGTCCGCCTGCCGATGCAGGGGACATGGGTTCGTGCCCCGGTTCGGGAGGATCCCACATGCCGCGGAGCGGCTGGGCCCGTGAGCCACGGCCGCTGAGCCTGCGCGTCCGGAGCCTGTGCTCCGCAGCAGGAGAGGCCACAACAGTGAGAGGCCCACACACCGCAAAATAAACAGAAAAAAAAAAAAAAAACCAACCAAAAAAACCATATTAGAGCAGAATATTTACTGTTGTGAAAAATTCTCACTCTGTATTTGTGAAGCAATGGGCTTTCCAGTATGCCAGTCATCTGAGGGCAGAGAAATAGATCAGGTCTACTTAAGTGTTAAACCCTGCTTTTTCCCTGGGACAGAGGATGGGGTTTTGCTGACTCAGGGTTTTGCTTAAGAATCAGAGGGTCCCACAGTCTGTAAACAGGCTCTGACATGGGATTATTAAGAACACAGACTGTGTAAGTCTTCTTGACTGGATATGTGAGGTCCAAGCATAAAAGGATTGAGGTGTAAGTACTCTGTTACAACCTCCAAGGGCACCTGGGGTACACCCGTTCCAGCTTTGTCTCAGCTGTGTTTCTGAATTCTTTGCCAAATTAGTGGAAGACCTCACAGGATATCTGAACATGGTCTTTCCCTGACAGTCTGCTGGCTACAAAGTAGCATGATCGTAATTACATAAAATATTTATACAGAGAAAAAAACACTGTAAGGATATATACTCAAATGTTAACTGTGGATATTTTCTGATGGTGGAATTACAAGGATAAATATTTTTTGAACTTTCTTATTTTTTCCAGTTCTTCCTTTTTTCACCGACAGAACATATGCTACCTTTTAAATGTCTGTTTCATCGTGGAAGATGATTCTACTACTATATTATTGAATTTAGCTTGTTACTATTTTAGTTAGCATTTTGGGAAGATCTATGTTGATAGGTGAGCTTGACATATATTTACATTGATCTATTTTATATTTGCGGGCAATATTTGGCAGGTTTTGCATCATGGTGGTTTTAGCTTAAAAGAATATATTGGATAGTGTTTTACCTTTCATCGTGTTCTATCTATAAGAAAAGCTTATATAGTATGAGAATTATCTGTTCCTTGAAAGTTTAGAACTTATCACCAGTAATAACACCTAGTCATAAAGTCTTTTAGAATGGCAGTTCTTTGGTTTATTTTACAATTTATTTCTTGGTTTGTCCATTTCTTGGCAATTCTGTTAATTTTTTTTCAAAAAATTCTATTTAATTTATATTTTCAAGTTTATTCTACAAAATTTATATAATAGTCTCAAAATAAAAAATTGTATTTATTCTAAATTTTGTTTTCTCTTCCCTTTTTCTTTATTTGCCAAGGGTTTGTCTATTTTATTTTATTTTCCAGGAAACAGCTCTTGATCTATATAATAATTGGACTATTTTCTGGCCTTGCTTCCTTCTACATTTTTCAGGATTACTTTATAATACTTTTATAAACTTCTTAAACTTCTTGAGTTGTTCATCTTGGCTATTTAAAAAAATATTTATTTATTTATTTGGCTGCACTGGGTATTAGTTGCGGCACATGGGATCTTTTAGTTGCGGCATACGAACTCTTAGTGTGGCATGTGGGATCTACTTCCCTGACCAGGGATCAAACGTGGGCCCCCTGCACTGGGAGCATGGAGTCTTAGCCACTGGACCACCAGGGGAGTCCCTATCTTGGCTATTTTTATTCTTTCTTAATAACGGAAGCTTTGGGAACTATCATTTTGCCTTTGAACATTCCTATGGTTGCAGGTGATCATCCTCATTATGCTGTGTTTTTCATTTCTTTACTTTCTAAATAGATTGTTGTAGTAGTTTTAAATCTTCCTTTAATCAAATAGTTATTTAGAAGATTGCTCTTCAGTACAAGATGACAATTAAGAAGGATAAACATTATGTTTAGGTCCAAAAATAAGCATGGGGATATAGTTTAGCCTACGTAAAAACTTCAGGCAGGATGGTGGCTTCAGCCTGAAGGGGGACTCCAAGGGCTCAGGTAAGACAACCTGTTAAAGGTGAGAAGAAAGGGGCAGGGAACTAGGATGGGAGTAGGGAATGGCTTGGGGAAGGGATTACGGTCATAAAGAAGACTTATTCAGCATGGCACATATCCTAAGGTCTCTGAAAATTTCTGCTGGTCTTCGGGGAGGATAAAAGTCAACAGAACTTGCCACATTTAGCAGAAGAGAAATCCAGTAATATAGGAGGTCTATAAACTTGGACATAAATCATGCCTCATATTTCAAAGCTGATCCCGTGGTAGCATACGGAATACTTTGTGTTACAAGCCAAAGAAACCAGAAATCCTCCTGATCAGTCAATGGGGCCATTTACATAGTTCTATCAAGGAATGAAGAACTAATGGCCAAATTCCAATTTTATGAAAGGCTTTGGAACATAAGGCTTGATCATCAGGTTCAAACACCAGAGAGCACAGATGTCACCTCATGGGGCCCTTGTCATGTTCCAGATTTCTGACCTTTATGACATCAAATGTTACAAATGACAGTAAGCCATTAATTCTTTTTTTTTAAATTTTATTTATTTTTGGCTGCATTGGGTCTTCGTTGCTGCATGCAGGTCTTCTGTAGTTGCGGCGAGTGGGGGCTCCTCTTCGTTGCAATGCACGGGCTTCTCATTGCGGTGGCTTCTCTTGTTACGAAGCACAAGATCTAGGCGCATGGGCTTCAGTAGTTGCGGTGCGCTCAGTAGTTGTGGCTCGCAGGCTCTAGAGCTCAGGCTCAGTAGCTGTGGCACACGGGCTTAATTATTCCATTGCACGTGGGATCTTCCCGGACTAGGGATTGAATCTGTGTTCCCTGCACTGGCAGACAGATTCTTAATCACTGCACCACCGGGGAAGTCCCGCCATTAATTCCTAACCAGCTGTCTGGTGCTCTGCTTCCTTAGCTTAGAGGGGTGCCGTGGTTTGGGAAATCTGTTTGAACAGCACCAAAACATTCCTTTAGGATTCCTGAGGTTACAGCATTACTGCCCAACTAATAGTACTTGCTAAGGAATGTCAGTTCTTCCGTTCTGGGGTCAGCCCTGCTTTTGGATTTACCTGATTTGATTCTTTTTAGGGATGGGTGAAGAATCTTCTCTTCCAAATGACCCAAGAGAAAAAAAAGTCATTGCTTGGAGTTCTGGGTCATATTTGGAACAAAGTTTTACTTTCAGTTGACTGAAGACCCACATGTGACCCAACCAAAGAGGATGACAATTCACAAATAAAGGAAAAATACAATAATGCACAAATATTCATTGGTTCCCAAATAGTCCTAGACCTGTTGATATATTTTTCTGTGTCTAAAATATTTAATTAGTTTACTTTAAAATAAAGGCCTGTCGGAGAACATTCTCCATCCAGCTATCTTCTCTGGACCGAAGGCTTTCAATGATCAAACCTGGGCCCCCTGCATTGGGAGCACGGAGCCTTACCCACTGGACCACCAGGGAGGTCCCATCTATGTTTAATCTTCCGAGGAACTGTCAGACGACTTTCCAAAGCAGTTGTTCCATTCTGCATTCCCACCAGGAGGGTATGAAGGTTCTAATTTCTCTACATGCCTGCCAACACCTGTTACTGTCCATCTTTATGATTCCAGCCATAGTGGTAGGTGTGGAGTAGGAACTCATGCGACTTTGTTGTGCGTTTGTCTCATGATATTGAGCATCTTTTCATGTACTTATTGGCCACGTGTGTTTTTTTCTTTGGACAATGTCTATTTAAGCCCTTTGCCCTTCAAAAATTCTTCATTAATGAATCGTAATAGTTCTTTATATAATCTAAATAAAAGTCCCTTGTCAGATATACAATTTGAAAATATTTTCTCCTGTGTGTGGCTTGTCTTTTCCCTTTCTTTCTTTCTTTTTTTTTTTTTTTTTAAAATAAATTTATTTATTTATTCTTTTTGCTGTGTTGGGTCTTCATTTCTGTGCAAGGGCTTTCTCTAGTTGCAGCGAGCGGGGGCCACTCTTCATCGCGGTGCGCGGGCCTCTCACTGTCGTGGCCTCTCTTGTTGCCGAGCACAGGCTCCAGACGTGCAGGCTCAGTAGCTGTGGCTCACGGGCCCAGTTGCTCCACGGCATGTGGGATCTTCCCAGACCAGGGCTCGAACCCGTGTCCCCTGCATCGGCAGGCAGATTCTCAACCACTGTGCCACCAGGGAAGCCCTTCCCTTTCTTGATGATATTGTTTGCAGCAAAAACACTTTAATTTGGATGTAGTCCAATTAATCTAATTTCTTGTCCTTACTTGACCACTTTTAATAGTAATAAGTGCTTGAATTTATATGGTTCGTTAACATTTTTCAAAGCATTTTCTTTTCAAGTCCCTCCTCTGAGCCTCACGATAAACCTATAAAGTAGCAAAGTCATTATGTCTACTTTACAGAAGGCAAAACCAGAGAGATTAAGTGACCTACTCAAGGCTGCACACCTAGTTAGTGGAGGAGAGAGGCTGCAACCCAGATCTTAGGCTCCTAACGCTAACCTGTACTCTCTGAAGAGCCAGACTTTCCCAGCAAGTGAGATAAAGTATCAGCCTTTCTGGCCTCAGCCACATTTAGAGAATTTTTACCACATGAGGCAGAATGTTGGGTAGGCTTTAGAATCAGATGGACTGACCCAGATGGACATTTGACCTCCTCTGCTTGCTGGCTGTGTGACCTTGGGGAAGTTACTTAACCTCTCTGAGACTCAGCTGCCTCACTGGATTAACGAGGTAGTAACAGTGCTGACCTCACAGGGCTGCTCGGTGGACCAAATGAGAACATGCTTGTGATGTTCTTAGCACACTGCCGAGCATGTCGCAAGTGCTCAATACATAAGGTTAACACTAGTCTTTAATTTTTAAGAACTCTTAATACTTCTTCCAACATGGCAGCCCAAACAAACAGGAATTCCTGCAGTTTACTGGCGTCCTTAACTCACTTCACCCATCTGGTCATTCCATGGGGTTATAAAATGTCTGATCAGGAAAAAACCTGGGAGATTAGCTACTCTTGTCTCCCCAGAAAAGGAATGTCCAAAATGACTCAGAAAATGAGCTTTCCAACACTAGTTCTCAGAAGTCTCCTATTTCCGTAAACCTGGCTGTTTTAGTGCAGAGCTCCAGACGGCTATGGCCTTGAACGAGGTCAAAGGCAGCTCCCAAGGGATGCTGGCGGGGCTCAGAGAGACTGGTGGCTCCGGAATTGTGTCTGGCTCTTGAAAACACTCCTCCTAACCTCATCTCCATCCGAATAAACCAATTCCATTTCGCTCCTGTGTTTAAAGCAAATAAAGTGAGCTTCTGAATGTTGGCACAACGTGGCGTTTAATTTGCCTCTCACCAAGGAATACAAGACTTCAGGACGATGAGCACAAGTTTATGGAAACCAAATGACAGCATCTGAGACACAGACCTGTGGCCGTACCCGCTCAAGCTGTGAGCTTGCGAGCTGTCGTACACCAGGCTGGGTTCGCTCCTCAGATAAGGACTCTCAGGGCAAATGTGTAAAGTATTATTCAGGTGTTTCTGCGGAAGTGCCGTGCAGAAGGGCCTTCTGAAAGGCTATGTAATAGAGCATAGCTGACAGGCTGTGTGTAGTGACAGGGAACAGGGATGACAACTAAAATAAGCAAAAACATAGTCAGGAAGGACATGCAGGCCTTATGTGAGAAGCCCCAGGGCGGGGCATTTCCAGGATTGGCTAATTCACGGGCTCTGAGGCCTCATCAAGGACCCAGGTTCTTTCCATCTTCTCTCACTGCCATCCTTGGCTTGTCTGCAGGCTGACGCCCCTCATGGCCCTCAGAGAGCTGCTACAGTCATCACTCATAGCTGACCATGTGCAGAGAAAGCAATGGTCCTGTCTTATTTCCCTCATTACACAGACTACCCCTCATGTCTCGCTGGGCTTGCACTGTGTCACATGACCACGACTAAACCAGTTCCATAGCAAGGGTAATAAGGCCACGAAGACTGGCTTGGACCAATCAATAGTCCTTTCTTAGGACTGGAGCCTAACCAACCTCCCCTGAACAACTTGCAGCTCAGGGTAGGGTGAACCGAATAGGGGATTCTCTCTGTAAGGAAGTGAAGGGTGCCTCTTGGACAGGCCATCATACAGCCTGCTCCATCCAGGAGATCCTGGACACATGCCACAAACCCAACTTCCCAGCTACCTGCTATATGATCATCAAGGTGAGCCTGATGGCTCATCCCAGCTGAGGTTCAAGGAGAGTGAGGCAGCCTGGAAACCTTCACACCTGGGTTGTAGTCATTCCCTGAAGGTCTCCACCTCTCCATCTATTAAGACACGGGCTTGGACCAGATGACTGCTAAGGTCCCTCTCACTACTCATATTCTTTGCAATGAAAAACCCAGTGACCCTCATTTTAGTTACTTATCCCTAGAAATGCCTAATACCAAAATTTCTAACTAGAAGGTATGTTCATTTCTATGCAATTCTCCTTTCCCCCATTCAGGGTGATGAGCCGTGGGGAAGCCAAGAGAAAACCAGAGAACACTGGAGCCAAAAGTCACGATGACTTGTTACTGCTAGTTAGTCCGGATGGGACTATAACATGCTGTCCTGTGTTTTCTTCCTGGTTGTGCATGGAGGTTACTGTGTAGCAGTTGAGCATATGCCAAATGCTTAGCTCTGCTACCTCTACAAGACCAGGTAATCGCAGACCTTCTTTTGACAACCATGCACTGAGCCTCTGATTCGTCAGGCGCTGTGCTGGGAGCTGGAGATTTCTTATCTTGCCTCGTGCTGACTGCATGGATGAGCTGAAGGCACTATCTGCCTGAAGCCGGTCACGTCCAGAGCATCTTCACGTAGTTTTAGGTCAATGGGAGTTTCTCTGCCATTTAGAATTTGCCCGGCTCCCTCCTTGCACTGTAGCTTTGCACTTCACCTGCCCGGCACTGTTCTGAGCGTCCTGGGGGAAAGAAGCACCGTGCTAATCCACGCCCTCAAATTTGGAGGGCCTAGAACAAAGTTCCAAAGAAGACAGTGTATGTTAAGTGCTAAATTCTGCGATAAAATTCTTAGTCCTAAGAATACAGAGACCAGGAGAATAAGGGCTAGCGTTTTCAGGTAGGAGTCCATGGAGGAAGTGAGAGCTAAGCTGGGCCCTGACCACAGGTAGGATTTCTCTGGGAGATTAGAGGCAAAGCAAGCCTCAGGGCGAGGGGGTGGAATAATGGCGCGAAGCCAAGGCCGACCAATAGATGGAGACCCACCAGGGCGGGTGTGTAGCGGGAAGCAAAACAGGCTCAGACCAGGGGTGGAATCATTTATCCTTCTTTCTAGTTTACAGAGTCCAGTACCAAGTAGCCCTTTAATTAATTAACTTATTTAGGTCCCAGCAGCCCGCGCCTGTGATCCAGCCTCTCCCTCGATAGTCTGGACAGCAAACCAGGTCCCGGGAACCCTGGAGCCTGAGTCCTGCAGGCTCGCATGCGCAGTTCACGCCCACGCACCTGCCCTCAGGTATCCGAGTTCTCCAGAACCACGTGGACACGATGCCCCCCCCCCCCCCCCCCCCCCCTTAGCCAAGACCAAGTGTGAAGCCCAGACTTTCACCACTGTTAGGCTGGAACTAGGCATCCCAAACTCCCAAACCTACCTGTTGGTCTCAGAAAGAGCCAAGTAAAAGCCAGCATTTCATCCCTGTCAGCAGGAAGTAACATCCCTCTCTACCTGAGTGAAAGCCCCCCCCCCCCCCGCCCACGAAGCTGGATTCCGCGGATCTCCGCACTCTAGCCCTTCTATTTAGGCACACGGGTGATGATGAAAAGAGCTGGAAAAATAGACTGGGATTGACTGATTTCCTGGACCAAGTGAAGTGAAGTTCTATAAGCCAACATCCTATGTCATTTAAAAGAGTAGAGACTATTCTGAGTGGGACACTCTTGAGAAAAACACTGGACCAGGAGTCTCGGTGCGGGCGCGGCTAGAGAGGGGGGCAGATGAGTCAGGGAGGTGCGGTCCCCTCCAACCAGTGTGGCCCCTGCGAACACAGGGGCTGCGCCCCCAAGAGAACACTTGGTGAGACCTCATGGTTGAAAGCAACCCCCATGCACAGACGCTGGGAACAGCTGACCCTGTGAGAGGGAAATGACCACGAGGACATTCTAGTCAAGGAAAGACAGGTTTGGGCCAGGCCTTTGTTTCTTTACGGTTTGCTGAACATGGAAAGGTGCTTTATGGGCAGGCTGAGCAAAGAGGGAGAACAGAAGAGCGGAGGAGGTAAGAAAAGGAAGGGGGAGCAGAATAAACTAGAATGTGGGCAATATAATTTTATTTGCTTTATTATTCCTGAGTATGGTGCCAAGTTAGACTGGGTCCTGTGACTCCCCAGCTCCACCATCGTGGAGAATGTGAGCAATCCTGCTTCACAAATGAGCTGCCTGCCAACAGGAAAAGAACACCAAGCATCGTGCCACAGGCCAGTCAAACTTTCAGCCCAGGCCCAGCCCGACGTGATGATTTCTCCCGGTCTGAACGGTCCTGTGCATCAGCTGGGGACGAGCCAGGCCTGCAGAGCTGCAGCCTGTTCTTTCACTGGACACCAGGATGGAGTCAGGAAATGCAGTCAAGGCCCCGGCAGGCTCTGGGGAAAGTCAGGAGGACCGCACCTTGTCCCGGGGACACTCCCTGCCTACAGGGAGCTCCCGCTTCAAACCGGTTTGTCTCCTTGATCAGAATCACTCTGCTTCAAAGGCAGTCTCACTTTTCTTTTCCCAATGAGGAAAAAAGGAGCGAGGGGATTCACAGGAGAGTTTTGATAACAGGAGGAAGAGAGGGCAGGGGGAAGGTCTGTAGCCAGACGTCAGAGCACGGCTGGCAGTGTGTGCCTCGCATGATTCCAAGGAGCAAAATGCATTTGGGACCTCAGAGTGTCACCTGAGAGAAGGCACTCCACGAGGATCTGAAGACCTTAAAAGACAGGTCTTTCCTGATGCTGAATAAGAGCAGTGACCCGGCTTCCCTAAGCCCTGGAGCCAGGACCTGACACATAATTTGCAGGGCTCACTGCAAAATGAGTATGTGAACCTCTTATTCAGAAGGCAGGGAAACAAGTGTCATTACAAGCACTAAGACATAGAGCCCTTCTTTCTTCCGTGGTCTCTCAGTATGCTACCGCATTTTTTATTTGCTATTTCATGCCATGCTCTCTGAGCCCTTGGATACTTGTGGGGTGAGTATAATCCCTCACAGGCATTGGGGGGGGTCTTATCAGGTGGTGCCCTGGCCGGGAGGTTGTGAAATTGAGCCAGGCGTCTCCCCTTCCCGTAGGCCCACTGCCCCAAATCAACAGGGGCATGGGGTAACCTCCGAGGGTATTGTGACCTTTGCACCAGGACGCATGAGGCACCGGGATCGGGTCGCGGGAGGAAGTTCGCCCCCGAAGAGCTGCCCATTGAAGACCCCGGTGCTGTCAGCTTGGAGCGGAAAGGGCTTTGCGGTGCCCTGGGCATGCTACCCTACCCCGACCCCAGGTGTGTCCATGCCCTGCTGGGGGTGCAGGATGGCAGCAGTTACCGTGCAGGTTGGAGAGGGGAGCATTAGATGGGACCAAGGCACCAGGCAGGGATGCAGACGTCTGAGAGCCCGTCGCAGGAAGGAGGGTCTACCCACGAGCCAAGGCTCCAAGCCCCTGCCGCACGCTCTGTCGTCCCACTGGACTTCGCTTACAAAACACAGATGCAAGGATCAAACTCTTGAGAATTTCAAGAGGACAACTGCAGAGCATTAAACCGAGTGTGGACCCTCTGAGCATGGGGCTGTATGACCCCATGGGTCAGCGGCCCATGAAGATGGTCCTGCCCAGAGCGCAGCTTTCTTCTACCTTTGTCCTCCTCTGAAACAAAATGCCCAACACACAGGCTGTCTTCCTGGCTCCTGGGGTGGGTGGAGGTCCAGTGCCTGCTTATAATCTACCCAGTTACCTATCTGCTCGAATGCCCCTACTTGCTCGCTACCGTAAAGGTGGAAGAAAATTTTGCAGACTATCTTCAGGTAACCAAGGTGGTGACAGCTTTGGAAGCTCAAAGGAGGCTCTGTGGAGACAGGATTTTCAATAAGTTGGAGTCCCATGTAATTAAAATAATCTCGAATTAAAATTGCCACTTCAGTAATTGCTTTTATGTTATAATATTTACTACCATTGCCATTGTGTAACTTATCTCATTAATTACATTTGGGAAAAAGTTAGGCAATGAATAATTAATGTGATGTGATAACTGAGGGAATAACAGTGCTTATGACACAGAGCTTGAAAGAAAGTGTCACCCACACGCAGTCCCGTTAATGAGAACCTCGCAGCCTGACGGCCACGTGCTGGGAGGTGATGCTCTGCTACCATCACCGGCTGTTTTCAGAGGTCAACACAGAAATCTCCTTGGTCTCCTCGCAGGCGTGGAAACAGGTCAGGAATTCTCCTCTGTGGCAGCAAAAAAGAAAAAGCTTCCACTTTATCGAAACAGACATTCCTTGGTACAAATAACTCAGCAAAATATAAATTATAAATGGCACCAAAAGGTCAGCATGGTGCTGAGGCAGTGGCCTGTGCCTCGTAGAAAGTGGAGCCTGATGTCTTCCATCGGGACATGGATGGTGGGTGGGGACGGGGGTGGAGGGGCAGGAGTTCAGCCAGATGGCTTTGACCTGTAAATGGTACCAACCCTCACTTGAATTTCCAAACAGGCCAACGCTTGCTACAAGGAAGACACACACTCCCCATGCACAAAGATACATAATAGGATGAAAAATCAAAAAGAATCCTTGAGCGCTGTCCTACTGGGAGTGAGATGCTTATGCTACTGTCGGAAAAGAGAAAATTCGTTTTCAAGGAAGCTCTCTAGGAGAGTGAGACAGAATTTTGATTTAAGCTGCATTCACAGTTTATATACAGATGGCCCTCTAAGATCTTGACATTTTCTGATGTAATTTCCAACAAAGATCAAATACTTTCACAGAATACTTTTTTAATGGTCTTTCAATCAAAATATGGTATCTGTAGGTTTGCCAGATAAAATACAAGGCACCCTGTGAAATTTGAATTTCAGATAAACAATGAATAATTTGCAATATTAGGGACATACTTATACCAAAGTCATTTCTGTATTTTTATTTGCTAATAAATCTGGCAATCTTAGGTTTGTGATCTTTCTTATCCATCCAATGTAGAAATGTCTGGTGCCAAGCGCTGAAGACACGCTCCTGGAATGTTTGTGGATGAATTACTGAAGGAAGATGTGTGACATGTGGCAAACAGCATCACCGTTAAATAGCGTGCAGGGATTTCCTGCTTGAAGTTTTGCAAAGTGCCTCCTGGGTTACTTGACCGGATCCAAGATGGAATGACATGTGAGAGGATTAATTACAACTAATCGCAGATTGGGAAGTTTGGGGACCTGGGAGTTCATATTTCAGGTTGCCAAAGCTGTATTTTAAGAGCAATGTAATACAGCAGACATTTTGATGGAGGAACAGACGGAAGATAAAAGGATGATAAGATATGGTCTCTTTCAAAGTCACAAAATTCAGGGATAGAATGGTGCCTTTTAAACTTTGAATGAGCTGAAAGGGATGAAAAGTGAGCCTTATGTAATCACTTTCCCAGAGAAACAAAACTCGTTTACAACTGCAACACTGCCAGCTAATTTAGAATCTTAAGGTGGCCGTACGAATAGATTAGAACTTCTATAAAAAGAAATGTACCAGAGCGGGTGGAGAGACGGCCCATACCAAAGGGCCTTCCGTGCATCCCGACGGCCAGGCTCCACCTGCCCTGAGCTGTGTGCTGCCGCATTTGGACAACAGACATTGGAAAATGTCATTTTATTAACAGAACAGGCTTGGTGATAATGCTGGAGTTCATAAAGACATGCCCTCCTTGGGCTGTTTCACTGAAAGAAAGTGGGATCTGTAAACCTAGAGCTGACTTCCCAAGCTCTGGCTTGGGAAATTTTCATTCTCATACTACAGACAAGGTAGAAACTTCCCTTGGAAAGCAATTCTATTCCTTTAGACCCTATTAGACCTTCCTACTGCCCTGGATGCAGCTTACCCTTTTCAGAATAGGTAGGGAGGGTGGAGACGTAGGTGAGGTTGATGGCACACACCAAGTTTTACTTGGGGTCTGCTCATGGGGGCAAGCAACCCAGCTCCTCAGAAACATGACCATTGCAAGGGGCGAGCTCATCAAGATACAAGTTTCCTGGAGAAGCTCTGCCTCGATTCTAGACTTCCAACAGGTGACCTTCCTCAGAAAGCTCAGAGAGAAAGATAACACCATAGCTACCATGGGGATGCATCGCACGAAGCTCGGAACGGGGAAGGTTAACACGCCGACACGTCAAACAGTAACTGAAGTCATGACCGTGGTGATAGCAAATGGGAAATGGCCTACAGTAGCTATCCACTGCTGGTGTTCAAACACCTGCCATGGTACCAAAGAGAAGACTTTAAGACACCATCTTCATACTTCCCTCCAGAAGTTTATCAGCTAATGAAGGATGTGAGGCCAGTGGATGAAGGATGACAGTCCTGGGGAGAAAGGATGGGGATGTGCTTTAACACGGTGACGACGCAGCAGAAGGGCCCGTACCTTGGAGGAAAGGGAGAAGCCTGGTGGGTCCTTGGCTCACCTCGTGGAGGGGCTGACCTGTTAGGGGACCCAGGGTTTCAAAAGGGACAGTGGAGCTGAGATGGAGGAGGGCATTTCAGGAGGAAGCAGCCACGAGCTAAGTCTGGAAGACGAGGAAGGCCTGCGAGCTGTTGCAGGCCGTGGTGGAAGGCTCAGTCCAGGAGTGAAGGCTCCCGGGAGGGGCCTGGACATGGGAGCCTCTCCCTCGGCCCTCCTACTAGCATTCTCGAAACGCAGGGAGCCTTCTTTCTCAAAGAACTGCAGCCCCGAGGCAGTGAAAGGATTCAGTTGGGTTCCCCCTCACTGGGGGCCTGATTCTTGTGTGAACTCTTGCCTATCATGCCATCCACTCCAAACAAATGTCCTTTAATCTCTTCCCCATCTGCCTTTGTAACAGGAGCTTTTTATTCCATAGTTAGAAATAAATGGCTTAGATTGAAAATGTTTCCAAACACTGACTGACACATATTCAAAATTAGTAATAATTAGGGCGGACATATAATTTATGGCCTAAACCAGGACATTTTGCTTTTGTAAAAAAATTGTGGTAAATTACACATAAAATAAAATTCGCTATCTTAGCCTTTTTTTTTTTTTTTTTTGCGGTACGCGGGCCTCTCACTGTTGTGGCCCCTCCCGTTGCGGAGCACAGGCTCCAGACGCACAGGCTCAGCGGCCATGGCTCATGGGCCCAGCCGCTCCGCGGCATATGGGATCTTCCCGGACCGGGGCACGAACCCGTGTTCCCTGCATCGGCAGGCGGACTCTCAAGCACTGCACCACCAGGGAAGCCCTATCTTAGCCATTTTTAATCGTACAGTTCAGTAGCATTAAGTATATTTACGTTGCTATGCGACCATCACCACCCTCTACCTCCAAAACTCCTTCCATCTTACAAACCAGAAACTCCATACCCATTACACACTAACTCCCCATTCTCCCCTCCTGCAGCCCCTGACGCCCACCATTCTACTTCGTCTGGATTTGCCGGCTCTACGTACTTCATATAAGTGGAATTACACAGTTTAAATCTTTTTAGAAGTGGCTTATTTCACTTAGCATCATGTCCCCAAACTATATTATGCAGCACATGTCAGAATTTCCTTCCTTTTTTAAGGCTGAATAATATCCTACTGTATGTAGAGACCACTTTTTTTTTTTAATCTATTCATCCATCTATGGCTGCCTGGGTTGCTTCTACTGCTTGGCTATTGTCAATAATGCTGCTATGAAAGTGGGTCTGCAAATAATCTCCTGGAGATCCTCCTTTCAATTCTTTGGGATATATATCCAAAAGTGGAACTGCTGGATCTCGCGGTAATTCTATTTTTCATTTTTTGAAGAACTGTCAGTTTTTTCCTATAATGGCTGCATCATTTTACATTCCCACCAACAGTGCACACGTTGTTCCAGTTTCTCCACATCCTTGCCAAAACTTGATATTTTCTGGGTTGTTTTTTGTTTGTTTGTTTGGTTGGTTTTTTTTGTGATACGCGGGGCTCTCCCTGTCGTGGCCTCTCCCGTCGCGGAGCACAGGCTCCGGACGCGCAGGCTCAGCGGCCACGGCTCACGGGCCCAGCCGCTCCGCGGCACGTGGGATCTTCCCGGACCGGGGCACGAACCCGCGTCCCCTGCATCGGCAGGCGGACTCTCAACCGCTGCGCCACCAGGGAAGCCCTGGGTTTTTTTTTTTTGATAGTAGCCATCCTAATGGGTGTGAGGTGGTAACTCCTGGTGGTTTAAATTGGGACACTTTTAAGAGTGAGGGAGGCATGGCCTGTCATTACGCCAGGGCAGAGGCACCTGCTGGGACCCATGGTGACTGCCGCTATGCTCAGCCCGGGGAGTCACGCCAGAAGCGCTGCTCACGTGCCCTCAGATCTACGGGGGCCGGGGGCGCAGAAGCCCGGTGTGCAGGACTTTGCAGCAGAGCAGCCTGACAGTCGTTGGAGGGGGGCACAGTTCTTCCCTGTCATCTACCTGCTACCTAGCTGCTGGCATTCCT
>NW_006793929.1:1486868-1492839 GCF_000442215.2 Lipotes vexillifer
TCCTGAGTTGTAAAGGTGGAAGAAAATTTCGCAGATTATCTCCAGGTAATCAAGGTGGTGACAGTTCTGGAAGCTCAAGGAGGCTCTGTAGAGACAGAATTTTAAATAAGGTGGCGTTCCCCAAACACTGCTATTTACCGCACAGTAAACACAAGGAAAATTTAGGCTTTGTCGAAATTCACATTCTGATTAGGAGAGCGGGCGTTTGAACCGGGCTGGGCTGATGGTGAAGGCAGCGTACTTATAACGACTATGCTGTGCTCGTACAGCTAGTTAGCTGCGTGCTGCAAATAACGCACATCTCTAACTGGATCCGTTTTTATACCTGTCATTTTATTTCAGATGGGGTATTTTAGATGACAGTTTTCGGTTGTGACAAACATTCTCCATTTACGTGTAAAGATTTATTACGTAGGCCAATATGGATTATGAGTAAAGCTTTAGAGACCCAAACGAAAGGTAGATGCATAGAATAGTGAACAAATTTGAGGTTACCAGTGGGGACAGGCAAGTGGGGAAGGGTAATGTAGGGGCAGGGGGAAGAAAGAAAGGGTTATTATGGGATTATATGAAATCATGTGTGTGAAACTTTTGAAAACTGTAAAGCATTATAGAACTGACAAAAATCTTTCGTTCAATAAAAAAAATTTAAAATAATAAAGGACAGATACTAATGCAGTTACTGAGAAATTAGACAGATGAATCAGTTCTTAATCCTGATAAACACTTTAATAAGAACAACAAAAATACAGATGCACAGACTGCAGTATGATGATACAGGAAACTTCCTCATGGGCAAGTTGGATTTAATGAACATAAGAATGGCTCAAGATTAGGATGGCAACATAGAAACTCAGTTGTTTTTATGCTTGGTGATCCAGGATATTTACGGGAAGAGAGATTATATCAAAGATTGTATAAAGACTGTTCTTTATCCTGAGTATCTAATATTCCAAGCATCCCATGTCCAGTCTACTAGGTGCCCCAAATAAAGAAACAAAATTACCAATTATAGTGTTTTAATGTTTCCTAATTTACAGATTTTTTTTTTTTTTTTTTTTTTTTGGCTGTGTTGGGTCTTTGTTGCTGTGTGCGGGCTTTCTCTAGTTGTGGCAAACGGGGGCTACTCTTCGTTGTGGTGCGTGGGCTTCTCATTGCGGTGGCTTCTCTTGTTGCAGAGCACGGGCTCTAGGCGCACGGGCTTCAGTAGCTGCAGCACGTAGGTTCAGTAGTTGCGGCATGTGGGTCCTAGAGCGTGCGGGCTTTAGCAGTTGTGGTGCGCAGGCTCTAGAGTGCAGGCTCAGTAGTTGTGGTGCACGGGCTTAGGTGCTCTGAGGCATGCGGGATTTTCCCGGACCAGGGATTGAACCCGTATCCCCTGCATTGGCAGGCAGATTCTTAACCACTGCTCCACCAGGGAAGTCCCTACAGATTTATTATTTTAGAACTGTGACCAAATCTACACGAACTAAAACATTCTCAAGGCTTTAGAGTGGGTATTATTCAGGCTCTATACCAAGTATGGAAAAAGAGGAAACTACTGTTAAGGTCAGCCAACACCATCCTGCTGTTAAGAGGCAGTGCTATGAGGAAGGATTCTAGTTGTGAAATATCTAATGGTATTTTAATAACAGATTATAATACAACTATTACTATAATGACTCCATGATTTTAGTAATTGGGACATCTCAATTAACTTTTCCAGAAAAGCAACTGGATGTCAACAGCATCTCTATATTGATTTTGGATATATTCAATTTATGATACAACTTTAAAATCATTAATGTCATGTTTGCTGTAAACCACTTGAAGTAATTCTGTCTTTAGTTCACGTTATAGATTCAACAAACAAGAAAAAAATAAGTTGGAGTCCTGTGTAAAGTAATTTTGAATTAAGATTGCCACTTCAGTGATTGCTTTTTTATTATAATATTTACCACCATCGCCATTGTGTAACTTATTAACTACTATTGGAGAAAAGCCACAGCCATCCCTAGGTTGGGGTATAAAGGGTTAAGAGTAAAGGAGGGAATGGGGTGTTTTGAAGTTACCCTTTATTCCTCATCAAAGGTAAGAGCTATTCAAGTTGCTTTTTCTTTTTTTGCAGCAGCTCTACTACTAAAATGTGGGCCATTTGTAATCAGCCTTTTTAAACATAGCTCTCTTGCAAAAATAATCTCCCAGAGCCTGACAACAATGGCTTGAGATGGACAGAGCAAGCATTACTCTCTCCACTTTACAGAGGAGAAATTAAGCCCTTGTCGGTGTGACATCCCTTCTGAAGTAGCCTGTGTGGTCTCCACTACCAAGGGTCTTCCTCTCACTTGACTAAGGCAAGGAACTCGGGAATGATGGATGACCCGTGCCCAAAGGAACAATATATGGGCAGGGTGAGGCGGGCAGTTCAGCAGCTCGTTACCATAGTGATGAGGGCCACACAAGAGGCAAGTGGAGGGTGCCCTGGGGGCGGACGGCAAAGGCAGGAAGGCCTAATGGGGGACTGGCTGTTTCAGCTATGGCCTGAAGCATGGATACGGGTAGCCAGGCACGTTGGAGGGGAGGACAGGGGAGAAAAGACCCTGTTCCAGGAGGAAGGAATAGCATGTGTGCAGGGGTAGGGGAACTAAAACTCCTGCACCTCGACTCACAAAATGAGTCTGTAACAGCGCCTGGGCTTGAAGGGGACCCGAGGAGTGCTGTTAGCTGAGCTCCTGCTGTGACATCTCTTCTTCTCTTTTACTCTTTTCCATTATAGTTTATTACGAGATATTGAATATAGTTCCCTGTGCTATACAAGTAGGACCTTGCGGTTAATCTATTTTATATACAGTACCTTGCATTTGCCAATCCCAAACTCCTAATTTATCCCTCCCCCACCCACTTGCCTCTTTGGTAGCCGCAAATCTGTTCTGTCTGTGAGTCTGTTTCTGTTCTGCATGTAAGTTCATTTGTGCCATATTTTAGATTCCACATATAAATGGCATCATATGGTACTTGTCTTTCTCTGACTTACTTCACTCAGTATGATAATCTCTAGGTCCATCCATGTTGCTGCAAATGACATTATTTCATTCTTCTTTATGGTTGAGTAATATTCCAGTGTGTATATACGTACCACATCTTCTTTATCCACTCACCTGTCGATGGACATTTAGGTTGCTTCCATGTCTTGGCTATTGCAAATAGTGCTTCTGTGAACACAGGGGTGCATGTGTCTTTTCGAATTAAGAGTTTTCTCCGGATATATGCTGAGAAGTAGGATTTATGGTATGCAAGATCATACTATTTTTATAGTTTTTAAAGGAACTTCCATACTGTTCTCTATAGTGGCTGCACCAGTTTACATTCCCACCAAGAGTGTAGGAGGGTTCCCTTTTCTCCTCACCCTCTACAGCATTTATTATTTGTAAGCTTTTATTTTATTTATTTTTCTGTTGGTCGAGCCACGTGGTTTGTGGGATCTTAGCTCCCCCACCAGGGATTGAACCTGGGTCCTCGGCAGTGAAAGCACCAAGTCCTAACCACTGGATGGCCAGGGAATTCCTGTGTAGACTTTTATTTTTTATTTATTTATTTTAAAAATTTATTTATCTGTTTTTATTTTTGGCTGTGTTGGGTCTTCGCTGCTGCAAGTGGGCGTTCTCTAGCTGCAGTGAGTGGGGGCTACTCTTCGTTGCAGTGCACGGGCTTCTCACTGTGGTGGCTTCTCTTGTTGCGGAGCACAGGCTCCAGGTGCGTGGGCTTCAGCAGTTGCAGCATGCAGGCTCAGTAGTTGTGGCTCGTGGGCTCTAGAGCACAGGCTCAGTAGTTGTGGTGCACGGGCTGAGCTGCTCCGCAGCATGTGGGATCTTCCAGGACCAGGGCTCGAGCCCGTGTCCCCTGAATTGGCGGGCGGACTCTTAACCGCTGTGCCACCAGGGAAGCCCCCTGTGTAGACTTTTAAATGATGGCCATTCTGACCAGTGTGAGGTGATACCGCATGGTAGTTTTGATTTGCATTTCTCTAATAATTAGTAATGTTGAGCATCTTTTCATGTGGCTGTTAGCCATCTGTATGTCTTCCTTGGAGAATTGTCTATTTAGATCTTCTACCCATTTTTTGATTGGGTTGTTTGGTTTTCTTTGTTATTTATTTGTATGCACTGTTTGTATATTTTGGAAATTAAGCCCTTGTGGGTGTGACATCCCTTCTGACACCCAGAGAGAGCCCCTGTGGTCTCCACTACCCAGAGGCTTTGCCTCACTTGACTGAGGCAAGGAAGTCAGGATGACCGGTGAGCAAAGGAACAACATATGGGCAGGTTCACATTTTAAAGACTCACAGGGGCACAGAGCTGCTGTGGGGATGTGAGCAAAATTTGGCCTTCATTTTGAAATGTTAGTGAATAGCTAATATTTCTCCAGCCAGTTGGAAGGAATAAAAATCTTCAAGAAATATGTCTTAGGCAATCATGCTGGCTTGGCTCTCCTTTCCTCATCGTATAAGTCCATCTAAGCACGACCACAGCGCTTCTCAAGTTTTCTGCCATCTTCTATCTTAAGCACAGAGCACAGAAGGAAGGCTGAGATGCCTAGAAGTACTTTCTTGGAGAGAACAGAACTGGATGAGATCTGTCCTAACACGCAAGCCCCCAGCAGGATCCTTCGTGGCTGTGCGGTCATTCCTGTTTAACATTCAAACGTGAAGCGGACCAAGATGAAACGTGATTAAATGTGCCTCCGCCCTGACACACGGGCAAGGGCAGCTCGTGGCCCCGCACGCGGTACCCAGGCCTGTATCGTGAGTGCGAGGCCGCGGCAGGCTGGGTTTTGTCCTGTTTCAAGGGGATTCTGTAGGCAGAGCAAGGATGAGGCCCTTCGCCACCCGCTCGGTCTGCAAGGCCACACTGCTGCCCAAAAACCTGGGCTCCAGCCACCTTGGGCACATGACTCCATCCTCCAGGCCTCAGTTCCCCAGTGTGGAAAGTAGGGACAGTGACACCTACCCCAGAGGGCAATCGGGAGGATGAAGTGGGATTATGACATCAAGTCCCAGCACAGGACAGGGAGTGGTAGCCATGGGACTCTTGGAGGCCTGGGGGTGACCCTGAAGACCACGGGCCCCTGTCAGAGGGCTGGGGTATCATTCAGCTTTGAGATCATCTTGCAACCACACCAAAGGCCCACTTGGCTGTCCTTTCAGGATTCTAGCAAACAGTTCAGTGGCTGGGCAATGACTCAAAGAAAACGGGACCTCCTTCACACAGCCCTGCAAAAACTAATAAATACCCCAATTCTCTGTGCCTGTGTAGCGTCCATGGCTGACAGGGCCTTCACACATTCTATCCGCCTTCCCTCCCACTGGCACCAGGATTGGGCTGGCTGAACAGGGGTTATATCTTCATTTTAAGATGAGGAACCACGGCCTAAAGAGGCTCCCTGGCCATGAGCAGGGCAAATGGGGCCACAGGGAGGTCAAGTGGGGCCTCTGGACTCCAGGACTGGGCTGGGCTTCTGGGGGCCCCAACCAGTTAGTGGCGCGGGGCCAGCAAGCAGGCAGACCTGGTCTGTGAGATGGGAAAAGGGGCCATGGCCTTTCCCTTCCCAAGGAGTTGGTGTGGTTTCAACATTTAACCCAACTGACCTGTAATTAATTAATGAGCGTTGACATACCGAACGCTGTCTCTCAGGATGGCAGGAGCAGTGGGTACCGGGCAGCGTGTGAAACTCAAGGCCATGGAGAATTACAGGGAGGGGAGGCAAGCTTCAGGAATCTGCTCAGGTTAGATGGTAGACCCCGAATAACAGGGATGCAGGTGGCCAGGCTCCGATGCCGGCTGATGAGGGCAGAGGTGGGCGCTGTGTTCTGCCGGCCAACGGGAGGATCCGGTATGGCAGCTGGCCCAGTAGCCAGCACGGGAAAGGTCAGCCTGCTCCCCTCCGGGGGGGGGGGGGCCCGTTACCTCTCACACACCCACAGGGAAACTTCACC
>NW_006793929.1:1493016-1515259 GCF_000442215.2 Lipotes vexillifer
GGGGGGGGGGGGCACGTTAACCTTTCAACACCAGCAGGGGAGCTTATCAGGCTCCAAAACACAGCAGAGCCAGCGGGCCAGCCTGCCAATGCTGGCCCAAGGCTGCCCCTGGAGGACGCCAGAGGCCTGAGTCACAGGAGGCAAGTGGTGAAGGGTCGGAGGCGGAGGGGCAGGCCCCGTGCCCAGAGTTAGCAGCAGGATGGGCAGCTCGCTCCAGCTGGCTCAGCATCCCGAAAGCACTCGCTCCAGCTGGCTCAGCATCCTGAGAGCGAACTGGCTTGGGTGGGACTGTCTGGGAGGGAATAAGGGGGATGGAGAGGTGCTGGCCTGAAAGGCTCTTAAAGCAGAGAAAGAAGGCTCCAGGGCTTTGGCCAGTTTTCTCCACTAAAAGGAGATTAAAAACAAAACAAAACAAAAAACAGTTGTGGTGTCACGATTTAAATAAACTTTCATCAAAAGCAGCTAAGTAGTTTGGTTTTGAACAAAACAAAACGAAACAAAAAACACCACTAATCTATTCGTTTTAAAACTACCCACCCCACTACAAATGTTTCTCCAGCTGCCCTCCCTTTACTAAAGGCACAGACACCAGTGAAAGAGCTACAGACAGTGGCCTCAGTGTGTTAAGAAATATACATGGGTATTAAATATGCACCTTTTGTGAATTTTTTCCTGTAAAATATATGATTGGTTGCTCTTGGGTTTATTTTACGTTCAGTTCAATTTCCCAGATCTGAGTCAGTGTGAATGCAAAGTTTAAAAAGGGGGAACGCGGGGGAGACTGCATTATATCTTCATGTGTAATCAGTTTAAATATTTGAATAGAACTGACCACTAATAACCAATCATCAAGACATTCAGTGCAGGACAGCAAATGCTTAATTCAATCTAAGTAGTTATTCAAGAATGTACAGGCATAATTCCACTTCAGATCTATATACAAATATGTTTATATATAAATATGTATATATATATAAATTGTGTGTGTGTATATATTTCTTTTTAAGAAAAGGAAAGATTTACTACTTGCAGCAAGTAAGGAGAACACCAGGGATCTTTTCCAAAGTAGTGTCTCCAGCAATACATATTTTTAAAAAGGAACAGGCAGTATTGAGAAATGTTGAAAACTATGCTCATTACACAGTCTTTTATTTCTCTTAACTTTAACTTGGAGATGTCTCATGTATTGGATACATTAAAAATTTTTGGGGGGGCTTCCCTGGTGGCGCAGTGGTTGGGAGTCCGCCTGCTGATGAAGGGGACACGGGTTTGTGCCCCGGTCCGGGAAGATCCCACATGCCGCGGAGCGGCTGGGCCCAATGAGCCATGGCCGCTGGGCCTGCGCATCTGGAGCCTGTGCTCCACAACGGAAGAGGCCACGACAGTGAGAGGCCCCCGTACCACAAAAAAAAAAAAAAAAAAAAAAAAAAAAATTGTGGGGATGCATTAAACTTAAGTGAACAACAAACATCAGACATACACGGTACCATCGTCCTCGGTCTAGAAGTGATGCAACACAGTGTTCAAAAGGGGTAACACACAGAGACAAAGCCTTCCAGCAAAAAAAACTTCCAGTTCTGTTATTTAAATATTTTACCACTGGCAGCTCTATCAACTTAGTCTGAAGGAACGAGCCCAGAAGAGAGGAACACCGTGTGCACGGTTAACAGGTCCAAGCTAGTAACCTAAGGGGTGGTCCTAACTGTTAGGTCACTCCATCCATGGGGTGTCTTGTTCCTCTGGTCCCTTTCCTGAGGCTGGTTAAACCAGGCGGTGTGGACAGTGAGCTTGGCTCTTCTGCAGCCACAGGTCCCTGGCGACAGGAGGGAGGTGGGCTGGGACCTGGGACCCTTGGCTGCAGTGCTAGCACCTGGACAAACATCTCCTCCAGAACAGAATACAAAGGAACTATAAGGGACTAAAAATAACTGCACGCATGCAGAGGCAGGGCAGTTATGAACAGTAAGATACCAAGAGGCCACAAACCAAGTGCCACTTCTGAGCTGTCGGGAGCAAAAGCAGGGTCCTGCACACTATCCCTGCACATGACATCACCAAGCGGGTGGGCACACCACCTAAGCCCCGCCTCCGGCCCCCACCCACACAGATCCACCCCTACTTTCACCCCACTTAACAGACCAGCTCGTCCCCTCTCCTCGGGGAGCGAGCAAGGGCACCTGTTACTTGTTTTTGCTCCCTTGTGCTGCAGCACGAGTCCCAGTGAAGCCCTGCCTGAATTTCTTGTCTGTCATCTTATCAACTTCTATTGATTAAAGAGTCCAAGGATCTGAGTCAGTAACAAGAGCAAGGGAGGGATGGTGGGTCTAGCCAGCAGAGGATACCAGAGGCACCTCTGCTAGCAGAGAAGGAAGGAAGAAATCCCCAGGCTGGAATCCAGCACCTCAAACCTGGGAGAGAGACGCCGGCTTCCCACTCTAGACATTTGAGAAGGGACCATCCTGAAGGCCTGGGGATATTAGTACATGCAGAGATGTACTCATTTTTTCTTTTTTATTGTGGCAAATACACATACAAAATTTATGATTTTACCCGTTTTTAAGTGGAAAATTCAGTGGCATTAAATATATTCACATGGTTGTGCAGCTGTCACCACTACCATTCCTTAAATTTCTTTTTCTTTTTTAGTGAATGAAAGATTCTTTACATTCAATAGTGCTTTACAATTTTCAAAAGTCTCACACAGATGATTTCACATAATCCCATAATAAACGGTTTATTTTCATTCTTTTTGAAAGAGGTTAAACCCCGCTAAGTATGCCCAGCTCGCATCACACCATCTGCTCCTTTAGGTTCCTGGCAACTGTGGGCTTTGACTAAAAGGGTTAACACTTCCTTTCACCCAGAGGTCCCTCCAGGCTGCATCCTCCTTGTCCAGACCTCAGGCAGCAGGTCCACAAGAACCTGCAGGCATCCCCACCCCACTAAACGATCTTAACAGGTAATTAGTGGCTTCATACAAATTGTTATTCATTTACTCGAAAGACTGTTAACAGTTTCTTCCAGGCTGCTCTGTTCTATTGTGTAAAATACATGTTTGGGACCTTTTAAAATGTGTGTTATTTACCTGATAGAATTCAATGTCTTCTCTAGAGCCATTAAGTTTTGTGGTGGAGATTAGTACTTAAGGGGACTTTTTTTTTTTTTTTAATAAATTAATTTTATTTATTTATTTTTGGCTGCGTTGGGTCTCTAGTTGCAGCGAGTGGGGGCTACTCTTCATTGCGGTGAGCAGGCTTCTCGTTGTGGTGGCTTCCTTGATGTGGAGCACGGGCTCTAGGCACATGGGCTTCAGTAGTTGTGGCTCGCTGGCTCTAGAGCACAGGCTCAGTAGTTGTGGCGCACGGGCTTTGTTACTCCGCGGCATGTGGGATCTTCCCAGACCAGGGCTCGAACCCGTGTCCCCTGCACTGGCTGCATTGGCAGGTGGATTCTCAACCACTGCGCCACCAGGGAAGCCCAGTACTTAAGGGAACTTTTTAAAAGCTGAGTTTTAGATTCGATAGCCTACGTTTGCTTACGATGCTAATGCAGTCAGCTGGGCTAACAGTCATCGAAGGGCGGTCGGGGACACTTAGGTGGCAGTTAAGAAGAAGCAGTAAGGAGAGTGTGTCCACTTCTGTAAATGTCCATGGGTACCGCTGGCCCTGTTACAGAAGAGAGCTCACACAGAGGCTCGGTTGGCGTTCTTCACTCTTTACAGGGCCCCCAAACAGATCTCTACCAGGGATCCCCCATGTTATCTGAGAGTCACTGTTTGCTTTTGAAATAAGGATGATTTACTTTGAAACTAATAAGATGAATCCAATTCTTCAGGGATCACCTGGAAAAGGTGTCTGGAAATGACCCAGGATGACTTTTCCAGGTAAGTGAAGTAAGATGCTGACATAGGAGACACGGGTTGCTGCCTCCTCAGGGGTCGAGGTGAACTTGCCCAGGACCCAGAGACCCACAGTTAGGCTTTGATGGGAGAACAGGCTAGATTAGAACCTATTACAAAGTAGGGATGGAACGAGCAATAGTAAGGGTTAGTTCTTGGGCTTTGTTGGTATTTAGCTTTCTATAATGTCAAGGTAAAAACACGCTCCATACTCTTAGTTATTCATGGTTTCATAAATTAAATCCACTCTGTCATATTTTCCTCTCTTTGTTTTTAAGCTTCCTGGCAGGATTTAAAGAGTACCTCATGGTACCTTGATGAGTAGATTTTCTTAGTGATGTAATAAGAGCAATTACTATCGTATGGATAGATTAACAAAGCACTTTTTCTATTTATCGCCTCATTTAATCTGTCCATAAACCTAACAAGGAGGACATTATCACCATCCTGTTTATGCAACTGTGAGAGTTCAGACTCAGATGGATAAATACTTTGCCCAAAGTAAGTTCCAGCCCAAGCTCAAGGATGCAAAATCCCGTGCTTGCTTCATGACGTCTTGTAAAAAAGAGAAGAGATGAGGGAAAGCTGGGCCAGAGGTTTGGTAGTTTTTCCCCCTCCTTATCATGGCAGCAGAGATGAGTGGCATAATTTGAATTCTTGGTCTTTCATGTTTGAAAGGCACTGAGTAAGTCATTATCGAGCATTCTTTCTTCTTTTTTTTTTTTCAGTTGTAGTATAGGTGATTTATAACGTGTGTTAATTTCTCCTGTACAGCAAAGTGATTCAGTTATACATATACATATACACATGCTTTTTTTTAAAAACATCTTTATTGGAGTATAATTGGTTTACAACGGCGTGTTAGTTTCGGCTGTATAACAAAGTGAATCAGCTATACGTATACATACATCCCCATATCCCCTCCCTCGTGCGTCTCCCTCCCACCCTCCCGATCCCACCCCTCTAGGTGGTCACAAAGCACCGAGCTGATCTCCCTGTGCTATGCGGCTGCTTCCCACTAGCTATCTGTTTTACATTTGGTGGTGTATATACGTCCACGCCACTCTCTCACTTCGTCCCAGCTTACCCTTCCCCCTCCCCGTGTCCTCAAGTCCACTCTCTACGTCTGTGTCTTTATTCCTGTCCTGCCCCTAGGTTCTTCAGAACCTTTTTTTTTTAGATTCCATGTATTTTACACATGCTTTTTTTATACTCTTTTCCATCATGGTTTATAATAGGATATTGAATATATTTCCCTGTGCTATACGGTAGGACCTTGTTTATCCATCCTATATACAATAGCTTACATCTGAGCAGTCATTCCGTATACAGTATTACCTAATACTCACGATGTGGCTCCTGTTCTCCACCCATTGTTGAGAACACACATAAAGTGAGCAGAGGGCGGAAGCAGGTCTATGCCAGCAATTCCACGAGGTAGTGATGGAACAGGACCGTAGGAGTCAGGGTAGTTGGTTAGTTAAGGTTTCTGTGGAAGATGAGGCTTGATCCCACGTTTGAGAGAAGCCGGGCTCCCCTGCCTCCTGCACTGGGGCGGGGGGGTGTGGAGAGCTGGCTCCCAGACCCCTATCCCTCTGGATGCCCACATCCCAGGGGAACGAATGGCCTGCTGCCCCCTGTTGAGCCCCCAGCCTTCCCTTGCTCAGGGTGCTCGTTCTGTCTGCGGAGAAAGCCGTTCTTCCCCTTTCCACTCTTGGGTCCCCTGATGCTCCCCTCCTTTACACGCTACTTGAAATGCCCACTCCCCGCGCCCCTTGCTCTGCTCTGAGAAGTCTTCGGGTCTACCTGCATCCCCCCAGGGACAGTGATCTCTTTATAACTTGATGCGGTGGGAGGATGTTACTGAAGTTGCTAAGAGCAACTAGGATTCACTAGGATTCTAGGGAGGGTGTTTGGAAAATGAAACGAAATAAATGTTCATCTCTTTAAGGCCCTAATATTGAATTCCTCCTTCCTGGCTGAGTGGGTTATCGTGAGGATTAATGATAAGTGATGCATGTGAAATGCTTTGTGGTGTACCTACGCGCCACTGCTGTACTAACAAGGCCCAGGACCACACAAGCACACGTTGACATTTAATACACGCGGTAGATCTGCGCATGTTTCCGCTACCGCCCGTAAACTCCTGGAGAGTGGGATGCATGGGTAAAGCATTTTCGTGTCTACCACAGAGGCTGATGTGACGCCTTACCCATTGTAGCGGGTCCGTACTATAAATATGCATCAAATGAAGGAAGGAAAAAAAGAAACATGAATAATTGGTGGAGATAATATGGGAGAGCATCTTAAATCGTGTCCACAGTGGGAAGCACAGCAATGAGGAGTGGGGAGGGGGACACAGGGAGAAGCCAGGGATCATCTCCGGGCAGGAAACTCCTCTAAGGCATCCTACGGCCATCCTACAGTTCTCTCTGGTTACTGATTTCTAAGAATTTAATTTCACTCTAATTGAATCGCACCGGATGCTTTCAATCTTTTGAAGGGTTTTTTTTTTAAGTCCCTGACCATCAAACTCTGCCTCCTGAGATGGTCTGCTGCAATGGCGGACAGCCATAGTTTCAGAAATTTATTTTCTATTTTAAGCGCAAATTTGCCATTGCTTAACCACAAGACATGGGTTCTGATTCACGCATTCATTTGCTCACTGTTTTCTTTCATTCATCAAATAACTTATTGTGTCTCCTAACTGCCAGGAACTGTGCTAGGTGCTAGGGATAAAAAGATAGCCAGGCAAGAAATGTACAGATCATTATAATTACTAGCAGAAACGAAGTGTTAGTACAGACTAAGCTATTTGTTACAATATAACACGTGGCCTGAGCCACCTGTCTCTGACCCCATCCAAGCCTGTTTCCTTGCTGCGTGATGGGGATGAGAGAATTCTACTCCACACGAGTCAGAGGACCTGGAGTCTAGTCCCAGCTCTGCCACTTGCTACCCTGTGACCTGGGGTGAGTCCATCACCTGTCTCAGGCTCAGTTTTCTTACCTGTAAAATGGGTCCTTTCTACCTCATAGGGTTATTGTGGGATCATAAAATGAGATAGCCAATGAGATAGGGCTTCTAAACTCTAACGCTCTTTAAAAAAGTTTTACCAAAAAGACTTCTTTATCAGAAGCCCCTGAACTGGAGAGACTGGAGACCACTGTGGGTCTCGAAGGTGGGGCTGATACATGTCCTCCTGCTACCTCGTCATCTTCCAAGTCGGAAATTTGAAACTTTCTTAAAAGTCCCCCAAGTCCCCTTTTTGGATGCTTAGAGAAGAGGTCAACCATTACCAGTGCCTAGCAACTGTGACTTTCTTCTTCAGACTTCAGGGACAGTATGTAAAATGTGACCTGGAAAGACACCCTTCGGTGCTGGTGGCCACTCCCAGCATGTTCCCTTGTCTTGGCTGAAACTGGTCCACATGGCGACAAGTCAGGAAGACGAGGCTGAATGCAAAGCCCCCTCCATGCCATCAGATGCCTACCCTGCCCTCCCCGCTGGTCGTGGGACCGTTCATTTCCAGCCCCACTTCCAGACACAGGCCACACTCACATGGAGGTGCCCACTTCATTTTACATGATTCCTCACTTACTTAACTTCATTATATTCTCCCTAATGGGAAGAGGAGATTTGACGGGTGAAGTTTATTTGAGGAAGGGCGAAATTGAGGTGAGCAGATGCACGAGGCTAATAACAAGGCCTTTCTCTTCGCAAAGCCGTGGTCGGGGAGGCCATGAGCAGAGGGACGGCTACTTCCTACCACTGCCCACCGGCACCAGCCCAGTGCCCGCTGTGCACACAGGACGTGTTCAATAAAGCCTCGCGGCACAAATGAATAAATCAACGGCAGTTGTTTGGATTCCAGTAGAAATGGATCTTGGACCTGAGATATTGCCAGATGGGCAGACAGGCTACAATCTGGTGATGCATCTCCAAGGCTGTAAAAATGTAGCCATTTCTGGAGTCATAGGCTGACATTTCAGAAGATGATTATATGTACAATTTAACCACATGGCCATTTGCACCCTCCCAGTGCCATGGCTTCAACAACTGTTTTCACGTTGGCTTTCTTGCTCGTTCCTTTTTTTGTTTTTCTGTTAAAGTCAAGCACAATTTTTTTCCCCCAGCTTCTCCTCTTTCTAGCAGACTGTGATTTATTCATATGAAATTATGCTCCATTTTTATAAAACCCAAGTTACTGAAAATGATGCTGGAGGGTTCACAGAAAATATTAATTCCTGATCTGTGGCTATAAAGCATCCCTGCTCGCTCTGCAGCAGTTCTGTCGCTCTGAGACAGATGCAAGCGGTCCAAGGGGATGATTAACTTCTTAGATCTGGCAATTGCCTAGTGCTCCCCTTGCTCTGGATTTCAAGACTGACCTCCGGCTCTTCTGCAGATGCACAGTTGCTCAGCTTGATAAATCACACGAACCCTTTTTTTGATCACAGTTATCTACTATTTACTACTCGGGCAGGGGAGTTAATGGTTTTCAGAGGCACTTCACACGCTGCACACATATCCTGCCTTCTCCTAACAGCACTTTGCATATTCTCCACATTACTTGTGATGCGGCAGTGTCGATACCAAAGACACACCCTTAGAAATGACCCACAAAGCCCATTTATCCCAATTCTTCTCTGCCTCTCTCTACCCCATCTAGTACAATAATATGTACAAAGAACAGACACTTGAGAGGCACAACATAAGGTGTGAATAAGAAGGAGAATGGGAGAGACCGGTTCAAGATGGCGGAGTAGAAGGACGTGCGCTCATTCCCTCTTGCGAGAGTGATGGAATCACAACTAACTGCTGAACAATCATCGACAGGAAGACACTGGAACTCACCAAAAAAGATACCCCACATCCAAAGACAAAGGAGAAGCCGCAATGAGACGGTAGGAGGGGCGCAATCACAATCAAATCAAATCCCGTAACTGCGGGGTGGGAGAACTGGAGAACACATATACCACAGAAGTCCACCCACTGGAGTGAAGGTTCTGAGCTCCACGTCAGGCTTCCCAACCTGGGGATCCGGCAACGGGAGGAGGAATTCCCAGAGAATCAGACTTTGAAGGCTAGTGGGATTTGACTGCAGGACTTTGACAGGCCTGGGGGAAACAGAGAGTCCACTCTTGGAGGGCACACACAAAGTACTGTACACATCAGGACCCAGGGGGAGGGAGCAGTGACGCCATAGGAGACTGAACCCGACCTACCTGCTAGTGTTGGAGGGTCTCCTGCAGAGGCGGGGGGTGGCTGTGTCTCACCGTGAGGACAAGGACACTGGCAGCAGAAGTTCTGGGCAGTACTCCTTGGTGTGAGCCCTCCCAGAGTCCACCATTAGCCCCACCAAAGAGCCCGGGTGGGCTCCAGGTTCGGGTCGTCTCAGGCCAAACAACCAACAGGGAGGAAACTCAGCCCCACCCATCAGCAGACAAACAGATTAAAGTTTTACAGAGCTCTGCCCACCAGAGCAACACCCAGCTCTACCCACCACCAGTCCCTCCCATCAGGAAACTTGCACAAGCCTCTCAGACAGCCTCATCCACCAGAGGGCAGACAGCAGAAGCAAGAAGAACTACAATCCTGCAGCCTGTGGAACGAAAACCACATTCACAGAAAGACAAACAAAATGAAAAGGCAGAGGGCTATGTACCAGATGAAGGAACAAGATAAAACACCAGAAAAAAACAACTAAATGAAGTGGAGATAGGCAACCTTCCAGAAAAAGAATTCAGAATAATGGTAGTAAAGATGACTCAGGACCTTGGAAAAAGAATGGAGGCAAAGATCAAGAAGATGCAAGAAATGTTTAACAAACACCTAGAAGAATTAAAGAACGAACAAACAGAGATGAACAATACAGTAACTGAAGTGAAAACTACACTAGAAGGAATCAATAGCAGAATAACTGAGGCAGAAGAACGGATAAGTGACCTGGAAGACAGAATGGTGGAATTCACTGCTTGCAGAACAGAATAAAGAAAAAAGCATGATAAGAAATGAAGACAGCCTAAGAGTCCTCTGGGACAACACTAAACGCAACAACATTTGCATTATAGGGGTCCCAGAAGGAGAAGAGAGAGAGAAAGGACCTGAGAAAATATCTGAAGAGATCATAGTTGAAAAATTCCTGAACATGGGAAAGGAAATAGCCACACAAGTCCAGGAAGCACAGAAAGTCCCATACAGGATAAACCCAAGGAGAAACACGCCGAGACACATAGTAATCAAATTGGCAAAAATTAAAGACAAAGAAAAATTATTGAAAGCAGCAAGGGAAAATGACAAATAACGTACAAGGGAACTCCCATAAGGTTAACAGCTGATTTCTCAGCAAAAACTCTAAAGCCAGAAGGGAGTGGCATGATATACTTAAAGTGATGAAAGGGAAGAACCTAAAACCAAGATTACTCTATCGGCTAAGGATCTCATTCAGATTTGACAGACAAATCAAAAGTTCTCTTGTCTTTACAGACAAGCGAAAGCTAAGAGAATTCAGCACCAACAAACCAGCTCTACAACAAATGCTAAAGGAACTTCTCTGAGTGGAAAACACAAGAGAAGAGAAGAAAAGGACCCACAAAAACAAACCCAAAACAATTAAGAAAATGGTAATAGGAACATACATATCGATAATCACCTTAAATGTGAATGCATTAAATGCTCCAACCAAAAGACACAGCTTGCTGAATGGATACGAAAACAGGACCCATGTATATGCTGTCTACAAGAGACCCACTTCAGACCTAGGGACACATGCAGAGTGGAAGTGAGGGGATGGAAAAAGATATTCCATGCAAATGGAAATCAAAAGAAAGCTCTAGTAGCAATACTCACATCAGATAAAATAGACTTTAAAATAAAGAATGTTCCAAGAGACAAGGAAGGACACTACACAATGATCAAGGGATCAATCCAAGAAGAAGATATAACAATGTTAAATATATATGCACCAAACATAGGAGCACCTCAATACATAAGGCAAATGCTAACAGCTATAAAAGACGAAATCGACAGTAACACAATAATAGTAGGGGACTTTAACACCTCACTTACAGCAATGGACAGATCATCCAAACATAAAATTAATAAGGAAACACAAGCTTTAAATGTCACAAGAGACCAGACAGATTTAATTGATATTTATAGGATATTCCATCCAAAAAAAGCAGATTACACTTTCTTCTCAAGTGTGCATGAAACATTCTCCAGGATAGACCACATCCTGGGTAACAAATCAAGCCTCAGTAAATTTAAGAAAATTGAAATCATATCAAGCATCTTTTCTGACCACAACATTAAGAGATTAGAAATAAATTACAGGGAAAAAAACGTAAAAAACACAAACCCATGGAGGCTAAACAATACGTTATTAAATAACCAAGAGATCACTGAAGAAATCAAAGAGGAAATCAAAAAATACCTAGAGACAAATGACAACAAAAACACGACGATCCAATACCTATGGGATGCAGCAAAAGCAGTTGTAAGAGGGAAGTTTATAGCAATACAAGCCTACCTCAAGAAACAACAAACATCTCAAATAAAAAATCTAACCTTACACCTATAGGAACTAGAGAAAGAAGAACAAACAAAACCCAAAGTTAGCAGAAGGACAGAAGTCATAAAGATCAGAGCAGAAATAAATGAAATAGAAACAAAGAAAACAATAGCAAAGATCAATAAAACTAAAACAAAATTGATAAACTTCTAGCTAGACTCATCAAGAAAAAGAGAGAGAGAACCCAAATCAATAAAACTAGAAAAGAAAAAGGAGAAGTTACAACAGACACTGCAGAAATACAAAGCATCATAAGAGACCACTACAAGCAACTGTATGCCAATGAAATGGACAACCTGGACGAAATGGACATTCTTAGAAAGGTATAACCTTCCAGGACTGAACTTGGAAAAAACCAGAAAATATGAACAGACCACTCGCAAGTAATGAAATTGAAACTGTGCTTAAAAATCTTCCAACAAGGGCTTCCCTGGTGGCGCAGTGCTTGAGAGTCCGCCTGCCGATGCAGGAGACGCGGGTTCGTGCCCCGTTTTGGGAGGATCCCACGTGCCGCGGAGCGGCTGGGCCCGTGAGCCATGGCCGCTGAGCCTGCGCGTCCGGAGCCTGTGCTCCGCAAATGGGAGAGGCCACAACAGTGAGAGGCCCGCATAACGCAAAAAAAAAAAAAAAAAAATCTTCCGACAAACAAAAGTCCAGGACCAGATGGCTTCACAGGTGAATTCTATCAAACATTTAGAGAAGAGCTAACACCCATCCTTCTCAAACTCTTCCAAAAAACTGCAGAGGAAGCAACACTCCCAAACTCATTCTATGAGGCCACCATCACCCTGATACCAAAACCAAACAAAGATACTACAAAAAAAGAAAATTACAGACCAATATCACTGATGAATATAGATGCAAAACTCCTCAACAAAATACTAGAAAACAGAAGCCAACAATATATTAAAAGGATCATACACCATGATCAAGTGGGATTTTTCCCCGGGATGCAAGGATTCTTCAATATACGCAAATCAATCAATGTGATACACGATATTAACAAATTGAAGAATAAGAACCATATGATCATCTCAATAGATGCAGAAAAAGCTTTTGACAAAATTCAACACCCATTTATGATAAAAACTCTCCAGAAAGAGGGCATAGAGGGAACCTACCTCAACACAATAAAGCCCATATATGACAAACCCACAGCAAACATCATTCTCAATGGTGAAAAACTGAAAGCATTTCCTCTCAGATCAGGAACAGACAAGGATGTCCACTCTCACCACTACTATTCAACATAGTTTTGGAAGTCCTAGCCATGGCAATCAGAGAAGAAAAAGAAATAAAAGGACTACAAATTGGAAAAGAAGAAGTAAAACTGTCACTGTTTGCAGATGACACGATACTATACATAGAGAATCCTAAAGATGCTACCAGAAAACTACTAGAGCTCATCAATGAATTTGGTAAAGTTGCAGGATACAAAATTAATGCACAGAAATCTCTTGCATTCCTATACACTAATGATGAAAAATCAGAAAGAGAAATTAAGGAAACACTCCCATTTACCACTGCAACAAAAAGAATAAAATACCTAGGAATAAACCTACCTAGGGAGACAAAAGACCTGTATGCAGAAAACTATAAGACATTGATGAAAGAAATTAAAGATGATACAAACAGATGGAGAGATATACCATGTCCTTGGATTGGAAGAATCAATATTGTAAAAATGACTATACTACCCAAAGCAATCTACAGATTCAATGCAATCCCTATCAAATTACCAATGGCATGTTTTACAGAACTAGAACAAATAATCTTAAAATTTGTATGGAGACACAAAAGACCCCGAATAGCCAAAGCAGTCTTGAGGGAAAAAAACGGAGCTGGAGGAATCAGACTCCCTGACTTCAGACTATACTACTACAAAGCAGTAATCAAGACAATATGGTACTGTCACCAAAACAGAAATACAGATCAATGGGACAGGATAGAAAGCCCAGAGATAAACCCACACACCTATGGTCAACTAACCTATGACAAAGGAGGCAGGGATGTACAATGGAGAAAAGACAGCCTCTGCAATAAGTGTTGCTGGGAAAATTGGACAGCTACACGTAAAAGAATGAAATTAGAACACTCCCTAACACCATACACAA
The DNA here is from genome assembly GCF_000442215.2 of Lipotes vexillifer. Lineage (NCBI taxonomy): Eukaryota > Metazoa > Chordata > Mammalia > Artiodactyla > Lipotidae > Lipotes > Lipotes vexillifer. Next base: position 1,506,605 of record NW_006793929.1, read on the forward strand.
AAATAAACTCAAAATGGATTAGAGACCTAAATGTAAGACTGGACACTATAAAACTCTCAGAGGAAAACATAGGAAGAACACTCTAACATAAATCACAGCAAGATCATTTTTGATCCACCTCCTAGAGTAATGGAAATAAAAAGAAAAATAAACAAATGGGGCCTAATGAAACTTAAAAGCTTTTGCAAAGCAAAGGAAACTACAAACAAGACAAAAAGACAATCCTCAGAATGGGAGAAAACATTTGCAAACAAGTCAATAGACAAAGGATTAATCTCCAAAATATATAAACAGCTCATGCAGCTCAATATTAAAAAGTAAAGAACCCAATTAAAAAATGGGCAGAAGACCTAAATAGACATTTCTCCAAAGAAGACATACAGATGGCCAAGAAGCACATGAAAAGCTGCTCAACATCACTAATTATTAGAGAAATGCAAATCAAAACTACAATGAGGTATCTCCTCACACCAGTTAGAATGGGCATCATCAGAAAATCTACAAACAACAAATGCTGGAGAGGGTGTGGAGAAAAGGGAACCCTCTTGCACTGTTGGTGGGAATGTAAACTGATATAGTCAGTATGGAGAACAGCATGGAGGTTCCTTAAAAATCTAAAAATAGAATTATCATATGACCCAGCAATCCCACTACTGGGCATACACCCAGAGAAAACCATAATTCAAAAAGACATATGGGGCTTCCCCGGTGGCGCAGTGGTTGAGAATCTGCCTGCCAATGCAGGGGACACGGGTTCGAGCCCTGGTCTGGGAAGATCCCACATGCCGCGAAGCAACTAGGCCCGTGAGCCACAACTACTGAGCCTGCGCCTCTGGAGCTTGTGAGCAACAAGAGAGGCCACGACAGTGAGAGGCCCACGCACCGCGATGAAGAGTGGCCCGCGCACCGCGATGAGGAGTGGCCCCCACTCGCCGCAACTAGAGAAAGCCCACGCACAGAAACGAAGACCCAACACAACCAAAATAAATACATAAATAAAATGGGGAGACTAGGGTTAAAAAAAAAAATTCCAGGTCCTATAAAAAGACATATGCACCCCAATGTTCACCCAAACACTGTTTACAATAACCACGTCAGGGAATCAACCTAAATGCCCATCGACGAACGAATGGATAAAGAAGATGTGGTACATATATACAATGGAATACTACTCAGCCATAAAAAGGGATGAAATTGGGTCATTTGTAGAGACATGCATGAATCTAGAGACTGTCATACAGAGTGAAGTTAAGTCAGAAAGAGAAAAACAAATATCGTATATTAACACATATATGTGGAACCTAGAAAAACGGTACAGATGAACAGGTTTGCAGGGCAGCAGTTGAAACACAGATGTGGAGAACAAATGTATGGACACCAAGCGGGGGAAGTGGTGGTGGTGGGGGGGTGATGTTGGGATGAATTGGGAGATTGGGATTGACATATATACACTAATATGTATAAAATGGATAACTAATAAGAACCTGCTGTATAAAAAAATGAAATTAAAAAAAATTACACTGGCAATTTAGAATAAATTAATTGATAAGACATCTCAAAAGACAAAAAAGGAATGAATTACTAGTACATATGCTACAACACAGATAAACCTTGAAAACACGCTCAGTGAAAGAGGCCAAACACAACAGAGTGCATTTCGCAGGATTCCATTTCTATGAAATACCCCGAAGAGGCAAATTCACAGAGAGAAAGTGGTTTGGCATTTGCCAGGGGAGAGGGCCATGGGGAGCGAAATGAAACAGGACCCTATGGTCCTTCCCCCACCCCCGTATCCTCCTGTCTTTTATCTGCGTAAAAACTTTAGCCAAAGAATAAGTTTAATCGGAGAAGTGAGAAAACGTAGAAGCAAAGAAAAGCAGTCAAACAGGACAAAATGATAACCGTTTAGTCAGTAAGCAAAGTCAAGGACATTTAGTTCCCTCTCAAGGACTCTGGATAATATTCTGAGCCACATCCTGTGAGCCGGGTTACAGGTACTGAAACCCTCACCAGGTGGAAGAAGTGAACTACATGATGACCAGACTGTAGCCATGACACAAGCTGCCACAATTCCGAGAACTGGCCTCAAGGAAATGGGAACAAACCGACCCAGGAACTGAAGGTTAACTGTACCTAAAACAATCAAGATGGTGCTGGTCAGACCACCAATGACCAATTTCTTGATGACGGTCAGAGCTGACTGTGCTGTTTCTGCGTGTACCACCCTCCCTCCGCCTATGGAAGCTCTTGCCCGCTGGTTGTCGGGGGAGGGGGGGCGAGTCGGCCTTTGGACACGAGTCTGCACCTCCCCCCAGTTGCCGGCATCCAAAATAAAGTAAACTTTACTTTCCACCAAAAAAAAAAAAAAAAAAAAAAAAAAAAGTAATTGATTGGTTTACCTTGCTGAGAATTTTGCCACCTCTTCCTGCCCTGGTGCCTTGCTTTTTCATTATTTGGGGCATTGGCAGTCCTCTGGTAGGCCAGCTGCCTCTCAATGGCATAAAACAGATGGATAAAAAATTCTACAGGCAGCAGTAAAAAAGAACAAAACTCAAGCCACCATCCCACCTTCACACACCCTTCCCATTGCTGCAGGTGGCACGGGTTAGTTGGGCCAAAGCCCACATTTGCCTCGCTGTCGTGATCCTGTTTGGATCTGTGGAGTGTTTGGGCTATTTTGGCTGAACCATCAATAAGCCCATCACTCAGACAAAGTCAAAGAAGGCAAAAGGTTTTCTATGGGAGTGACCACAGATGCTTTTTAAATTTTAGTAATGGCAATATCAGAGTTTTAATTGGTCAAGGTTGTGTATTGACTACTGAGGACTCACTGAACTTTAAACCATTACAATCGCAACTGTCGGACGCTAGGTTTCTGCTAGAATGCCCCTGGAAACCAGGAAGCTGGAGCAATGAAAAGATAGACAAGACTGACCTTCAGAAGATATCTGGATATCCTCTACGCTCTGACACCCCACGGGGATGAGATTTCTACTGCCCTCATAGAGGGAAACGACACCCCTTTTCCCTGTATCTAGTCCCATTAGGCCAGGTCCCCAAGCCTCGAAGGTAGGCTTTCTTACGGGGAAGCAGAGGACAACTGGCTTCCTACAGTGTAAACTCACATCGCCCCTACAATCCTAGTCAAGCGAATCCCATTTCATCACCGAGTTGTACATCTTGAGACAAAATAGCTCTCCTTCTGGATCACACGTCCTGTGTTCACCAGGTACTTAGGCAGTTATAAGGTTAAATGGAAGTGACATGGGCCCAGAGAGGAGCAAACCAGTGGGATGCCTCAGTGTCACATGGTAGCCTGACTCAAGCTAGCATGGGCTTTCTGTCCAACTCCAGAATCGCAGAACTCAGGAAGCAGCTTTGAAGGCCTGAAAAGTGTTCTTTCTTTTTCTCGGAGAGAAACAAAATTGCTGCCTAATCGTTATGGAATTTTATATCAAGAGGTGATAACAGGCTGAAAAAAGAGTTTAGGAAACCAGTAGAGTCTGCGTTAATGAATGTATGATAGATCACCACCAGACTGTAAGTAGCCAGAGATACAGGGGCTAGATCTCTACCTTGGGAAGGGCACAACCTGGAGGGGAATTTCTACTCAATTCCCTTCCCAACCTGAGGTCGTTCTGGGGACAGACAGAAATTTAGGCAAGTCATATGGTGGTTGGACCCAAAGCCACATCCCTCATTTTCTAGAAAAGACTAGTTTATTCAACAGAATAGGTAATGTGATAGAAAATGACATCTGTCATGTGTTAAGTTAGCGTTCTCTAATTTAAGAAACTAGAAAACATGAATCCAATTAATTCAGTAGGTGTTACAAGTCCTTATTTTGAAGAAGGGCTTTTAACTGTATCGCCCGGCAATTACAGAGACTTCTCACTCATGGAAATACTCCAGTGGTCCTGAATTAATGGAAAACATAAACCAGGAAAAGCACAGAGAAGTTTACACAACTGCATCGCTTAAATAGTAGGCAAAGTCAGCCCATTACTTTGAAAGGCGCTGAGTTCCTCCCACTGTGAACAGAAAAACTGTTAAGATTTAGAGGGAAATGCTCAGTTACGTTTGAAGACAGGGAAATTCGTTAGAAGAGCAGTGACAATGGGAACCTCTGTTTTTCTGTTTCCAGGGAATGAACTTTTTTTTCCTCACAGTATCTGCACTAAGTGGTTATCTAAGAACAAGGGCTAAGATACTAACTTACTGGCCAATTAATTATTGGGCTTCAGGAGGGGCTTTTTGAGAGAAGATCAGAAAATGTCAAAGGTAATAGCGTTGCTCATCATGAAAATCTATGCACATTTTCTACCCAGGACAAAGTCCTGTATCTTTTGGGGAGAAGCCTTAGAATATACCGGTCCTAGTTTCTGATGACTTGTCTTTGTACCTACAATCATGTCTTCAATGGGAGTCCATGTTTTTAAAAATGGTTCTTGATTCATTCTACCAAAGTCTATAAAGATATTTTGTGCCTAGATATGTAGCATTATTGAAATGTAATTTATATACCATAAAGCTCACCCATTTAAAGCATGCAATTCCGTTGTTTTTAGTATATTTACTGGGTTGTGAAGTCTTCACCATAATCTAATTTTATACCATTTTTATCACCCCAAAAAGAAACCTCGTCACCACTGGCAGTGGCATAATATTGTCAACTGAGGGCTTTCTCTTGCTTCTCAATGCATTTTGTTGAAGGAATCACTGAAGAATAAAAGTCAAAGGGAAAAAAGAAATATGTAGAGGAAAAGAATTAATGTGTCAGATTTTAAGTGTGTTGTGATCCAGAGTCTCTCTTCTTTCTACCAACGGCCTCAGAAGCAGTACAGTTATCAGCTTTTGCGAAAATCCCAGAAGCAACCCCAGAAGATCACGTGGCAGCCACTCTTAGAGCCCACAGGCTTGTGTGGTTGTCATGGGGAAGGCTTTTCAATTGAAATCAAAACACTTGGGCTCAGTCTGCCACCATTGAGAAAACGCTTTTCACCCATGAGCACAGATAATTCGCCTAAGTGACAGGTTTCACCTTGGAGAAGCACTGAACTGAGCTGGTTTACACAGTCAGTTATTGCTCATTCCACAGAAAAGAACTGGGAAGGAAGGGAGGGGGGTGGTGGTAGCTAGACAATGTTGAGATGCCTGCCAGCCCGCCGAGGGGAACAGCTCCTCCGGCTGTTTCCAGCCCTGTGAGAACCTCACTTGTGGAGAGAAAACTAAGCTTCATGCTTACCTCCTGATGGTTCTTTAAAACACACACACACACAATTTGGCAAATGAGAAATCAAAAACCAACCCAAACCAAGAGATGGTCTGGTCTATTCTAGAAAGTAACTTTATATATCCCCATTCAAATATTTTCAAACAGTCTTATAGGCAAAGGAAGATGTGAAATACAGCTGGAGTATGTTTACTGATTAGCTTTACATATCTCATTCAATAACACAAGTTAGAAAAAACAAGCCAGAGCAAGGAGTCAAAAGTCAGGCATGCACAGCACCATGAATTGGGTTCCGTGCATAAAGTAAAGTTCGAGAGAGAATCTCATCAGAAGACAGATAGCTCTCGGGGAAATGATGTGGAAAAGAAGTCTGAAGACAACACCCCAGAATAAATGAAATACTTATTGTTGAAAAATGAGCTTAGATCTCAACCAATTCCAAAGTTCAGAATTTACTGCACCATTCAGGACTTTCCCTCCAAGTTTCTTGTCTCCTGTTTCACTGTACAACAAGGGATTCTTCATACTTTCTATGAAATACAACAAGGCGATTTTTGCAGTAATAAACTCCACACATGCATGACAAATTGAAGCATGCAAAATGTTTAACATCCCAGTTCACAGATACTTTAGGGACAAAATCCGATTATGAATTATTTGCCACAGTAAATAGGGCTCAATGTTTCATAAAGCAATTTATAGTTCATAAAAATGACAAAATGTACCTGTCAGACAGAGCGTGGAGAGCCGTTCTCTGGGCTGCCTGCTGGAAGAAAGGGCAGAGATGTTTATTTAATATTCTGACTTTAAAATTATGTGCTCAATCAATACTTAAAAAGAAACCCTGTGTCACCCACACTTCTGACAGGTGGCCAAATATGAAACTACTAATAACACAGTAGAGAATCCTCTCGTGTTAGGAAACGAATATTTCTGAAGAGTTAAGGGGAGCCCCCATGGGTCACACTTGCCACCAGGGGGTGAGCTTGAGGAGACTGGACATACTCCACAGGTGAGGTTGGACAGGTCTCAGGAGACATGGTACTGATCAGAGCTATTTCATTTTTTACTTCCGGAATTCCCTTTTACCATTGCTTTATTCTACTTTCCTGTAAGGAAAAGATCTGTTTTGGTTCCTTTGCAGCTTCTTTTCCTATGAAGGTATAATTTTGGACCTGGTTTTCAGATTTACGGATAAAAGCATCACAATTGGATACTGGAACACTGACTGGCTACGTGATGATATTAGGAGATTGCTGCTATGTTTTAGACACAGTAGCGTAACTGTGGCAATGTTTTTATAAAGACTCTTTTAGAGATTCATATTGAAATATTTATGAATACAATTACACGATGCTGGGATTATAAAATAATACAATTGGAGGGAAGAGAGAGTAGGTAAATGAAATCAGATGGTCTTGGGTTGATAACTGTTGAAGCTAGGTGACAAGAACACTGGGGGAATAGTATAGTATTCTGGGAATTTTTGTGTGTTTGAAATTTTCCATAATATAAAAATTAAAAGAAAAAGGAAACAAGAAGGCCTCCATTGCTCCCTCAGATTCTCCCAGTTTTGCACTCACTTTCCTTTCATCTGTCCTATTTTTTTGCCTGTTTGCCTTACGCCGCCAAGCACTCTGAGTCTACGGAAGGCAGAAAAAGACTTCTCTGACTGCGAAGTCATAACTGGGAGGGGTTCAAAGCATGGCCTCGAAGACCAAGGCTTCCTCAGGATGCATGTAGGAAATAAGGGGCACTCAGAGTCAGTCTTCTCCTTGGACATGACATATGTCAAATTTACTGTTTACCAGGGATACCAATGTTTCCCACGCTATTCCTCATTACAGGTGGGTGGCAGACAAAATAGAATCTTCAGATTAGAAAAAACGACACATCAGAACCATTATCTCTATTACAGAAAAGAAATATACCCTTGGCGATGGTTGCATATCCTTGGATCACGCAGTCAGACCAACACTTACTGAATTCCTACTACATGAAGATGATTGCTCTGGGGTCTCAGAGGGAAAAAAGCCAAAGCAGAAGTGGTCATATTGTCCTGGACAAGCTGAGTCCCCAGGTAGGGAGTCAGAACAGAGGTCCAGGGATGACTGGAAGACATTTATGAAGTAACGTGCAAATAAAAAGATGAAGGTAGGATAGAGCTAGGAAGGGGCAGACGTGAGTGGTGACTAATGGCTGGTGGATCTACAGCTCCTCAAACAGGGTGTGGAGCTGTTAGCAGGTGCTCTGGGAATATGTGCAGGGTGAACATAAACGAATGAATCATTTAGGGGATCCTTCCCACTGAAATGTGGTCAGGCGAGAAGAGGCACTGGTGGTCCTGGACTAGATGGTGGAGGAAGGGCCTGTCCAAGCCCCTGGCAGTGGTTCTCACCTGGGCTACCCTCCCCCCAACCCCCGGAGCATGTGGAATTGAGTCGGGGTGCTTCTGCATGTCACACTCATGAGGGGATCACTACGGGCATTTAGTGCCTGGCCCCAGGGATGCTAACACTTTTCAAACGTCAGGAGGGTCCCCTTGTACAATCAGGAACTGTCCCCTTCAAATAACAAGGGTGTCTCTGTGGAGTTGCTGCAGCAAAGTAGCAACGAAAGGCAGATCTGAAAGAAAGAACCCAGGGAACATGAGCTCCTGGGCCTGGCACCAGGATTGGAAAATAGATTAGTATGAGAAACTTAGATAATTCCACAAGGGACGCAGCCACAGTGAGCTGGGAAAAAGCATAAAATCTGTTGAACAGGGAATTGAGAGTCTTACGTTCTGGGACAGGTTCTGCCTTTCATTTATATTATGGACCTGGAGTCTGGTCCTCGACCCAGGTCTCAGTTTCCAAACTACCCTTTCCTTCCCCAAATGGAGGCTGAGGGAGCCAGTCAAGGTCCAGGCTACTGTGGACGATCCAAGGGGCAGGGGTCCCCTCCTTCTTTCCTGGATTCCAGGGAATGACAGCCCAAGTGACCTGGCATTCTAGTGTCACAATATTCATTCAAGATAGAAAAGAAGAATAACTACAGAGCTTTCTCTTTGCGGGGACACCTGAGGGAGTCGAATGTGGCAGGGGGAAGAGGTGAGAAGCCAAGGAAGGCCCGGACAGCACTCCCTGCCCTCTCCTCTCTCTCCTTTGTCTGTGCTCTCCTGAGAGCCACCCCAGGAGCATGTTCACGAAAAGCACCCAGCAGGTGACAGGCAGCTGTCATTGTTCCCAGGTTCATCTCCTAAAGGGTTCTCCCCTCACTCAGCAAGATGGCTTTCCACTTTCGGCAGTTATCCTTGAAAAGAACTTCACTCTCTAGCAAATATACAATATGTTTGGCTAAAATATACAAAAAGTATTTGGAACTCCCCAAAGGAAAGATGGCATGTATTATCAGCACAGTCTCTTATCATCTCAGCAGGA
>NW_006793929.1:1515376-1516006 GCF_000442215.2 Lipotes vexillifer
GCTGACTTTTGTGATAAGGAAACACAGCGCTTGTTGATGTGCAGTCTATAAGAAGATGATTTAAGAAGCAAAAGCAAAGCAAAACAAACCCAAAACAAGAAACTCAGATGCCCAACCATCACTAGAACGCCTGCGAATTGATGCATCCCAGGTGGTGGTACCTGCTGAGAATAACTCCATAGGACTGACATTGGTGAGTCCTCTAATGTAAGCTGAGTTGGAAGCTGGGAACAGAGGCTGCTTTCCTTTAGCAGATGGGCATGATGCTGTGACCAAAAGGGCCTTCTGGGCTTAGACATCGTGCATCTAGCCAGTCACCAAGCAGTGTCTTTCTGTGATCCTCACCCTTCAATCTGCCACACGACTGCCTGCACTACTATTTTTAATGCCTGCTTTTGATTATTCTATTTAATTTGTTGTTATTCCACATCATTCAAAACTTTACAGAGGAGGACTCATCATCCATCAAAAAGGACATGAGACTATATTAAATGTTTTAAATAACTCCTTGAGGAAAAAAAAAAAAACTTAATGGTATTAAAATTGTATGTTATATACCAAAGCAAAGACCACCAACTTTTTCTTACTGCCTCCTCTCTTAAAATAAACTTTGGCTGTTGCACACTCTTT
>NW_006793929.1:1516016-1520524 GCF_000442215.2 Lipotes vexillifer
TTAGAAAACAATAAAATAAATAAACACTGGAATTAAATAGCAGAGAAAAAAATTACTTAGGTGACTCATGATTGAAACCTGAAAAACTACTCATAGAAAACTAGATGAATTGCCCAATTTCCTTCTTTCAAGACTTGTACGTTAGAGCAACCATAATTCTCTTTCTAAATCATCATCTCCTCTTGTAACTTTCTTTTTATTCAGTTCTCAGCAAAGCAGATTGAAGCCTTAAGACAACGCGTCACTGATCTTTCCTGAGTTCATTACTCATTCATGAATGACTCTGAAGGGTAAGTCTGTGAGACAAAACAAGTTTTCTGCCAGAAATAATTATCTTCCAGGTTCTCTTTGAGAGATGACATCTTTTCTCTGTCTTTATTACAGCAAGCTGGGTGCTTGGGAACCTAATCAGTAGACTTGCAGCTTTCAACATAGGCTAAATGAATTACCAGTCACAATCTGTTATTGAGGGGAAGTCAAAGAGGAAATTAAGTGCCCTTACTGTAACTGGGTCGAGCTCAGAACAAGTTCATGGATATTGGAGGGGGAGAAAGCAAAGGGAAGAGGTTAGAATTCAGAGGGGTCTTAGCATAATCCAGTTTCTTTCTTACTTGACAGAAACAGAAATATCACGTGGACAGCTCCATAGAGCCAACTGCTGTACCTATCAAGTGCAGGGCCTGGGCTCTGCTTGGGTGACAGTCAAAGCGGACAAAGCTTTTGCCACATTGTACTTGGAGTCTACACGTGAGCCAGACATGAAAAGTTAAACACACACAAGCATTCTAGATCCTGGATCTAGACAAGGGCTATGACCAAAGAGGACAGCCAGACATGAAAAGTTACACACACAAGCATTCTAGATCCTGGATCTAGACAAGGGCTATGACCAAAGAGGACAGCCAGACATGAAAAGTTAAACACACACAAGCATTCTAGATCCTGGATCTAGACAAGGGCTATGACCAAAGAGGACAGAATGTGAAGGGACCTCCTTTGGAATGAGTGCTCAAAGAAGGTTCACTAAGGAAGGGATAACAAAGCTGCCACAAGGAGAGCAAAGAAGAGTTACTGAATGAGAGAAGTAGGAATGGGGAAGGAAGGAAGGGAAAAGTGTTTGGGAGCAGAGGCCCGAGGCAGGCCTAGATCTCTGGTCAGTGGAGGAACTACAGGAAGGTTGTTGTCGGGGAGGTCAGTGAGCGGTGGGGACAGTGGTGGGTCCCAAGGGCTTTGGAGGTCAAGTTAAGGATTTTGGACATTACCCACAGCAATAAGAAGTCACTGAAAAGTTTACATGAGGGGAAGCTGGGTGAAGGATATATGGCAGCAGTCCCCAACCTTTTTGACACCAGGGACTGGTTTCATGGAAGACAACTTTTCCAAGGACCGGGTGCAGGGGGGATGGTTCAGGAGGTAATATGAGCGATGGGCAGCGATGGGCAGCGATGGGCAGCGGCAGATGAAGCTTTGCTCGCTTGCCCACCACTCACCTCCTGCTTTGCGGCCTGGTTCATAACAGGCCGTGGACCCCTGATATATGGGACCTGCCTGTACATTCTTTGCAACTTCTGGTGAATCTATATAATTAAAAAAAAAAGGGCTTCCCTGGTGGCGCAGTGGTTGAGAGTCCACCTGCCGATGCAGGGGACATGGGTTCGTGCCCCGGTCCGGGAAGATCCCACACGCCGCGGAGCGGCTGGGCCCGTGAGCCATGGCCGCTGAGCCTGCGCGTCCAGAGCCTGTGCTCCGCAACGGGAGAGGCCACAACAGTGAGAGGCCCACATACCGCAAAAAAAAAAAAAAAAAAAAAAAAAAAAAAGGGTAGGCAGTGAGGCAATATGACCCACACTTTTATTTTATTCATTCATTCATTCATTCATTCATTCATTCATGGCTACATTGGGTCTTCCTTGCCGCGCGTGGGCTTCAGTTGCGGCGAGCAGGGGCTACTCTTTATTGCGGTGCACGGGCTTCTCACTGCAGTGGCTTCTCTTGTTGTAGAGCACAGGCTCTAGGTACATGGGCTTCAGTAGTTGTAGCATGGGGGCTCAGCAGTTGTGACTCTTGGGCTCTAGAGTGCAGGCTCTGCAGCTGTGGCGCAGGGGCCCAGCTGCTCCACGGCATGTGGGATCCTCCCGGACCAGGGCTCGAACCCGTGTCCCCTGCACTGGCAGGTGGATTCTTAACCACTGTGCCACCAGGGAAGCCCCGACTTACACTTTTCAAATTCCCTCTGGCCTTTGTGTTTTGAATGGATTGCAGCAGGAAGGGGCAAAGTTGAAGGTCACCTGCAGTGATCCAGGCGAGAGAAGGGCACAGTAGCGGTGAAGATGGAGAAAGTTCGTGCTATATTTTGGAGGTAGGGTTGAGGGAACTGGTGATTGATTGAACGTGGGAAGTGGGGTAGGCGTCAGGAATGAGTCCCAGGTTCCTGGCTTGAGCACCTTGTACAGATCGAGAGCCACTGATGCGCAAGACGGGTGCAGGAGCAGGACAAAGGCAGAGTTTAGGTTTGGGTGTAAAAAACTCTACTTTGAAAAGACACATACACCCCAGTGTTCACAGGTGCATTATTTACAACAGCCAAGACATGGAAACAACCTAAGTGGCCATCAACAGATGAATGGATAAAGAAGATGTGGTATGTATATACAATGGAATACTACTCAGCCATAAAAAAGAAAAGAATTTTGCCATTGGCAGCAACATGGATGGACTTGGAGGGCATTATGCTTAGTGAAGTAAGTCAGGCAGAGAAAGACAAATACTGTATGATCTCACTTATATGTGGAATCTAAAAAATACAAGAAACTAGTGAATATAACAAAAAAGAAAGAGACTCAGATGTAGAACAACTAGTGGTTACCAGTGGCGGGGTGGGGGCGCATTACAGGGGTGGGGAAGTGCGAGGTACAAAGTACTGGGTATAAGATAGGCTCAAGGATGTATTGTATAACATGGGGGGAATATAGCTAATATTTTGTAATAACTGTAAATGGAAAGTAACCTTTAAAATTTGTATTTCCAAAATGCTATGATCTCTCCCCCGCCCCCCAAAAAAGTTTGGGTGTGTGAAGTTCAAGTTGTTTATGGGAAGTCAAGTGCAGATGTTAAACAGACGGTTGGATTTGAGATTAAAGCTGTTAAATGACAAGTACACAACATCCATATGTTTTTGACAAACGAGAGTCATAAGAAGAAGATAGATGGCTTGATTTTTCTGGATCTACATTTTGCTGTTGTTCTAAGAGAAGATCCAGGATACAGCTGGTTAGAACACATCTTTGCTTCCGCACTCCATGTGGGATTGACCTCCATCTCTGCTGCACACAGCATCAGGTTTATGACACTGACAGTCAAGGAGGTATCACTGCAGCAGTGATTGTAATCACATTGCTTCACCTGTGTTAGGACACTGTCTCCACATTTAATTACCTGAATAAATATTATCACAGCTAATCTTACTTCATTTGTGTTTTGCTGTTATTGGAAGAAGGCTGTGAAATTTATATGGACACACCTGTCTTTCTAGGAAGTCTGGCTGGTGAGGCCTTACTTTTTTCTTGTCATTCTTCAAGTTAAGACTTGTTATTTATTAACTTATTTCCCTGTTTAATTTCCTGCTACCTCTATTAGCATATTTTATGTTTCGTTAACTTTTATGCTGTTGTTTTTCATTTTGGTCCCAGTTGATGAGTGTCTTAACTTTTTATGTTGTGAGCTTCCATTTGGTGCTTTACAATCCATTTAGCAACATTTGTAAGACAAAGGAAAGAGTCTATTTCTGGTCTTTTTGTTTTTTTTTTTTTCTCAGTCATGAGTACTTTGCATTTTCAGATTCCCAGAAATGCTGTCTAGGAAGCATTTTGTTCAGTGGACTTTGACCTTATCCAGTACTCTACACGGGTCAGGCAGAGTCAGGGAGGAAAATATAATTTATCATCCAAATAAGAATAGTTCTATCCAAATAAGAACAGTTCTGAGGGTGATAGGGGATGCTAACCCGGTGGGAGTCAGGGACAAGGGGAGAAAACCCTGCTTTTTTGGGGCACAATGTATGGTCGTTCTAATAAAGATGACTCTACAAATATAAACAAGATCAGGATCAGAGGACAGAAATTCAGGGGCTGAGGAACCTGCCAATAATGAAAGCAAACAGCTGAATGGGGGTCAGCTGTGGACAAATCACTGCGACTCTTGGTGTCTCTTTAAATCAAGCCAGCGCTTCTCCTGTTCTCTCTCCAGTTCATCCTCTTTCTCTTTAGAGTCTGCCTACAACCCAAGGTCCTTTTCATGAAGCTTGCCTCGACCGCTCAAGCTCTTGTTGACCCTCTGCTCTCAGAGCTCCTGGTCTAGAACATGGCTTAGCACTGGGTTCTCTTCTTTCCTGGGGAGCTTGCCATCTGCTTCACGGAAATTTTAGTCTTGGCTAAAAATTCAAGTTCCTTGAAGATCACTGAAGGCGGAGATCCCAGCTCATCCTCCCTCCACCGGAAAGAGCTTCCTGC
>NW_006793929.1:1520534-1546834 GCF_000442215.2 Lipotes vexillifer
CTGCTGACGGACAGCACCTGCCGTGTGATTCGCCAGTAGGACCTGAGTAGGTAACTTCCAGTGATAACAAATGTTACTATCTGCCACGGCTCCAATTTCAGAGCTTTGTTGAGATACATTTTTTCCCCCTTAGCTGTATATTCTTTCTCTATTTTACTATCTTGAAAAACTAGGGTACACATTTCTCTTTAGAGAAATTTTGACTGGTTGTTTTATTTTAACTGAGTGGCTTAGATTTGCATATGTCTACCAGAAATTTGATAAAGACAATAACAGACATTTATTAGTACCTAGTATATCCTATGGGAAGTGCTGATTAAGGTCGATGACACCAGATGGCTTGCTGGATAACATTATCTCATAATTCGGATTCCGGTTCCAACTGACTGATTTGGGGGCATTATTTGAGGTTGGGGGCTGTCCAAATTTGGCAACTCAAATCTCCTGAGAGGGATTATTAAAGGAGGCACTCTTGTCTTCACTGGGCATTTCCAGGACATTTTATTCTAGAGATAACACTATGAGTAATTGGTGACATCTACCACGTGGCCCCTTCTGCTTCCAGGCCCTGGAGGCTTTTGCCATCAAAACAGAAAACTCGGGGGCAGCCGCTACGAGCTAGGAGAAAGAAGGGAAGGTGTGGGGATGGTGTGAGTACATGCCCCGGGGGCTGTCCCTCACCCACAGTGATCGATGTCAGAGTCCTCCCAGCAGGCCAGGGTCCCACTGAAGGTATGGACGGTATCAGGCACCCTGAGTGATGGGCCATACTGACTGCCATGAGGGCAACATTATGGGTCAGAGGATCCCAGTGGATTCCTGGAGGATGTCTGTGCAACAGGGGTAGCTGGTGTCGAGGTGGTAAGAGGTCAGTCTGAAGTGGGCGGGTGGTGGTAGGAAGATCCATGGCCGTGCATGAGGTTATTAGTGTGGGTGCTGGGAGGGAGAAGTGAGCTGGGTGACATTCAGCCCCAGGCTGGGTCCTGGGGAGCAACTTGTGCTTCAAGAGCTGTGGCATCACTGTCCCATGGCAAGTAGCGTCTTCTACCTGGTCATCTGGATATCTACCCCATAAAGGACTGGACTTAGGGAGGCTAGATACCAGCTCCTTGAGAATAGGAAGTGGGTACCAGTTACATGGCTGAACAATGTTTGGTACAAGGTCTAACCAATAGCACAAGGCACATAAATGCTTGACGAATATAATGTCACTAGGTGACCAAGCCATAATGGTGCCCCTCCTGAATCCCTGAGGGATAATGGACTAGCTTTTATCTCATTCATTCATTCAATTTGGTCTCATTCCAAAAACGATTTGTGTCAGAGGATGGGACAACCGGGCTTTAGTCTTTAACAGATTCTAAAGTTTATTCGAGCTTCTGTCAGTACAATTACAATTTTTTTTTAAATTATTTTTTTTAAAGAAATGAACAAGGCAGTCTGTTGCTTTTAAACAGGCATTGCCCTTCAATTGCCAATTACCCTTTTAGATAAGAGGATCTGACAAATCTTTGCTGAACTATTATTTTGTTAAAAATCAAAATGGCACTCTCTATGTACCTGCTTCCTTATAAGAAATTCACTTTTTTCCTTGTGGCATTTTTCAGTAAAAGCTTCTATCGAGGTACTATATAAGGGACTGTTTTACTCTATGTGACCCCTGCTGGGCAGGTGGTAAATTACTAATCTTTCTTCTCTCACTGCCTCCTTCCCCGCTCCTTACTCTCTCCCTTAAATTGCCGGCTCACCATTCTCACTTCCTCCTCTGACTTCTAGATCTATTCTTCTATCATTAGCTCCTTGCCTTTGCTTAGATAAATCAATTTTCTGGCTTCTTCCTGTACTCCTCTCCTTTTATTACCTAAATAAGCCTAAAAAAAGTTCCAACAATGTAAATAAAGAACAATTCTGGGGAGAAGGGGAAGAGGAGGGAGGGACGGGGGAGATGTTAAGATGTACAGTTTAGGGTTTTACACTAATATCTATTTATAGTAACATAAAATACTTTTTTAAATTGAAGTATAGGTGATTTACAACATTGTGTTAGTTTCAGGTGTACAGCGAAGGGATTCAGCCATATATGTATATATAAATATATACACACATATGTGTACTTTTTTTAGATTCCTTTTCATTATAGGTTATTACAAGATATTGAATATAGTTCCCTGTGCTATACAGTATATCCTTGTTGTTCATCTATTTATTTTTTTAAAAATTTATTTATTTTATTTTTGGCTGCGTCTGGTCTTCGTTGCTGCGCGTGGGCTTCTCTCTAGTTGCGCCGAGCGGGGGCTCCTCTTGGTTGCGGTGCGCGGGCTTCTCACTTCTCACTGTGGCTTCTCTTGTTGCAGAGCACAGGCTCTAGGCGCGTGGGCTTCACCAGTTGTGGCTCGTGGGTTCTAGAGCGCAGGCTCAGTAGTTGTGGCACGTGGGCTTAGTTGCTCCGCAGCCTGTGGGATCTTCCTGGACCAGGGCTCGAACTCTTGTCTCCTGCATTGGCAGGTGGATTCTTAACCACTGTGCCACCAGGGAAGCCCATCTATTTTACATATAGGGGTGAGTATCTGTTAATCCCATACTAGTAATTTCTCTTTCCCCGCTTACTCTTTGGTAACCACAGGATTGTATTCTATGTTTGTGAGTCTGTTTCTGTTTTGTAAATAACTCATTTGTATTATTTTTTAGATTCCACATATAAAAGATATCATATAATATTTGTCTTTGTCTGACTTACTTCACTCAGTATGATAATCTCTAGGTCCATTCATGTTGCTGCAAATGGCGTTATTTCAGTCTTTTTTATGTCTGAGTAGTATTCCATTGTATATATGTACCGCATCGTCTTTTTTTTTTTTCCACGGTACGTGGGCCTCTCACTGTTGTGGCCTCTCCCGTTGCGGAGCACAGGCTCTGGATATGCAGGCTCAGCAGCCATGGCTCACGGGCGCAGCTGCTCCGCGGCATGTGGGATCTTCCCAGACTGGGGCATGAACCCGTGTCCCCTGCATCGGCAGGCGGACTCTCAACCACTGCGCCACCAGGGAAGCCCACCACATCGTCTTTATCCATTCATCTACTGATGGACACTTAGGTTGCTTCCATGTCTTGGCTGCTGTAAATAGCGCTGCTATGAACATTGGGGAGAATATATCTTTTCGAATTAGAGTTTTCATCTTTTCCAGATATATGTTCAGGAGTGGGATTGCTGGATATATGGTAACTCTATTTTTAGTTTCTTAAGGAACCTCCATATTGTTCTCCATAGTGGCTACACCAATTTACATTCCCACCAACAGTGTGGGACGGTTCCCTTTTCTCCACACCCTCTTCAGCATTTATGATTTGTAGACTTTTTAATAATGGTCATTCTGACCAGGGTAAGGTGAGCTGATACCTCATTGTAGTTTTGATTTTCATTTCTCTAATAATGAGCAACGATGAGCATCTTTTCATTGGCCTCTTGGCCATCTGTATGTGTTCTTTGGAGAAATGTCTATGTAGATCTTCTGTCCATTTTCTGATGGGGTGGTTTGTTTTTAAAGTATTTTCTATTAATCTACTTTAGCATTTTTGTCTACTGACATTAAGATATTGGAACAGAGGTTTAGGGAAGTTGGCTTGCTCATGGTCAGAGTCGGTAAGTAAGGGAACCAGTTCAGTGAAATACCACAGAGCACCCCGGTCCTGCCTCTGCCGGGCTGTGGACTATTCAGGGCAGAGATTGAAGGGAAGGGGACCAGATACATTTTGGATTCTGCCAATCCCAGCCGAAGAGGACTGGTGGGATGATGAGCAGATGTAAACAGACACGGGGCAAGCTTCCTCTGGGGATGCTAATGCAGAAGCAGCAAGGAGTCGTCTCTTAGATGTTTGCAAAGAAGACAGGATGGCTTTAGGTGTTTGAGACTAATCTTGATTCTTCAAGCAGTTTATAGGCAGAAGCATATGGGTCATTTAGAGCTTGCCCGAAACTCCCGGGGAAGAATTCTTTTTACTTCCAGGGCTCACTATGACAGGACTACACATGTAAAGGAAGTGCCTGCCTGAGTCAGGTCTGGTGCTGTTGGATGAAGGTGAAAGATCCAAGCTCAAACGTCAACGCTCAGATCTGTGAGAATGGCAGAAGCTTTTGGATTCTGGGACAGAGTGCTGGCAAGGCAATAACACCTTCCACGTGAATGAGTCCGTGTGTGTGCGTGGGCCTGTGCGTGTGTGTGCGTGCACGTGCTTGTCAACTTCACATTGAAAGCAAACAAGAACCAACGAATGATAGCTGAGCTGCCTGGAGACAGGCTACAGGTAGTGCATGGATTGCAATTCCTGCTTCTTGGGAATGGGAGGCTAAATTTGGAACGTGCAGGGTGATGCAATCCAGGCCCTGCAGGTTCTACGTGGCTGCCTGACTTTCTGGCCTGCTCCTCAGGGCTTTGGTCAGCCATACGCTCCTGCAACTCTACTCACAGTGCTATTTCAGTACAGGCCAGACTTTGAGCACAGCCAAGATGACACTGGCCCAGTAATAACTCTCATCTTTGGCAGAGCAGGTGGACACTGGGATTGCTCACCCCCCACTTTGGTGGGTTTGCCCAATGCCTTTTGGGGCTTTTAATAGAATCCTTACTTTACCTTCATACAAGGCTTTGGTGGAGTCCCATTTACTTTTTCTTTCTTTCTTTCTTTTTTTTTTAAATTCCAGCAGTTTATTAGGTTAGCGGTTGGTTTAATTCAGCAGCTAAATAGATGTTATCCAGAAACCCCCTTTGTTCTGTGTACTGCCTCAGTAGGTGGTTGGTTCTTATGAATGCAACCAGAGCCCAGGTTGTGGAATACAAATGCTACTTTGTTTTTGCGTAAAGACAGGATGCAAGTAACGTAACTATTTTGATAGTTTTGTTAAAATAATGCAACCTGTGCAGGAAGAACCAAAATCTACCAAAATCTAAGTCTGGCTTTCTGTTTTCGCAAAACACCTCTTTTAGTCAGACAAAGTAGCAACATTTGAAGGTAAAAATAGGTTTGTCATGGTTAGGTAAGAGTCTCATAATTGTACTTTGCAAACCAATTATATAACGTAAGAGAGAAGCTGAAGCAATTCTGATTGTTTTATTATTGGTATTTTAGGATTTTCACCTTTCAAGTGACCACTGCTTGATGGTTTATACCTGAAAATGTTTCCACATATAACATGTAATCACACCCTCTTCCTTCAACTGCCTTGGACTTCTAAGAACGAAGTCCAGGTAGAAAGGAGAGGTACCCAGAAACATGCTGCTGAATCAGACCTCCACAGATAGAGATTCTGGCTAACCCACACTCTAGCACTTTTCTATGTGAAGAGGACCATGTCTGGTGACATTTCACAAACTGTCTGGTCTACCTCTTTGTTTTTTGATCTTCTTGGCTGCACCGCGTGGCATATGCAAGGTCTTAGTTCTGTGACCAGGGATCGAACCCACGCCCCTTGCAGAGGAAGCGTGGAGTCTTAACCCCTGGACCACCAGGAAAGTCCCTGGTCTGCTTCTTGTTTCGCTCGCCACAACTTGTTGGCTACAGATCTGGTCAGGATGGAACTGCAAGTGCCCAGAGGCACTGAATTCCTGCAAATGATTTTGCTCCAGTAGAAACAAAAGGTTAAGATAGTCTCCTGAGAAAAATCTGTGCTTCTGAGATAACCGGCCCCACTTGGAGAAGATTTGGAAAAACACAAACACAAACAAAATTTTCCGAGGGCATATCTGGACCAGGTACCTGAATGACTGCAGGTAAATCCTTTCCTATATGAAAGCCCCCAAGCCTGGATACGAGTGATAGCACAGACTCCAAGGAGCATCCAGTCTTGAATGGTTACAATTCTGCAAAAGCTACTGAAGGAAAAAACCCCATAAAAGTCACAGGACAAAGGGCTATTCCTCTGAGTTAAATAGCAGTGTCCTCCGGAGGGAGATTTCCACTTCCTCTGCCAACCAGCAGCCCGGCTGGCAGTTGTATTTGAGAAGAGCATGCCTATCCAATAATGGTACATGGCCCTTCTTCTGTTTTCTGAATGCAGTCTATTTTGGTGGTACTGATATGCACAGTTAAAAAAAGCTTGGCTTAGTTTCCAGAATGTAGCTTCCTCTGAATTCTTCAACTTAACAAAGCCACGATTCTCCGTTTTTGTGTTCATTGCATGTTTGCCCAAATTCAGTGGATCATCTCCTGATTTTTATATAATATTCTCAGTTTCCAGATATCCACTGAGGGTCCTCAGACTGAAATCAGTCACATCCTACGATCCAAGCTGAGTGGACACCACTAAACCTCCATCAATCTCAGGTCCCCAGAGGAGGTCTGAGAAAAAAAGTGAGGAGATGGGTTTGTGAGCCGTTGTATATCTGTGCTCTGTGACATTTAGGTTTGCTGACCATTTCAATTTTGGAAATGGCAGTTGATTAACATAAAAAAAGACAACTACTTTTTTGTGTATCTCCACCAATGCCTGTGCTTCTCACAAATGTTTATAAAGAGTGGCATGATGTAATAAAACTGGCCTTCTTAAAAGAGTTTTGCGTTTGCCTCTGGTGACAGGATAATTTTATTTATAAAATATTACTTAAGTAAGCTTTAGGGCTGTTAAACAAACAAATAAACAAAGAGGCAAAAACCTCCTGTTGAACATTTGTGTTTCACTGACTGGGCCTGAAGCTTTGAATTATGATTACTTCACATACAGATGACAAAGATCTGATAGTTTTCAATGAGCGTTATTGTGCTGTTTCCATATTAGAAAGAAACCAACTTGTCAGTATAACTAAACTGGATAGGTAGCTTAGGTTCAACATTAATGCAGGGCAAAAAATTAAAAAAAAAACATAAACTACTCTTTCTTTTTCTATTTTTGCTGTTAGGTTTAATACATGTAATATATACTTTTTTGTATAGTCATTGAGAACAGGGCATTTCCCA
This sequence comes from Lipotes vexillifer, assembly GCF_000442215.2. Classification (NCBI taxonomy): domain Eukaryota; kingdom Metazoa; phylum Chordata; class Mammalia; order Artiodactyla; family Lipotidae; genus Lipotes; species Lipotes vexillifer. Next base: position 1,527,483 of record NW_006793929.1, read on the forward strand.
GCATTTAAAAAGAACTTCAGATTTTTGAGGTTAAATTATCCTAATGAATATTACGAATGTGTAATTCATCAAGACCAACAAAGCCAGCGTCTTGCACAATATATTACATTTAGTAGGCATACAAGATTCTTCTCAGAATGACTCCTTTGGAAAAATGTTTTAGCTCTCCTTGGCTACAAATCCCATCTACGATATAGTTCATTTCTAATGTAGGAGAAACTTGATTTTGGAGCTCACCCCTCAAACCTGGTCCTGATTACTGCTGCAACTCCTGTTTATATAATTCTACACAATTTTGGCAGGATTCAAGAGCACATACCAGGGTGTTGGCTTTTATGAATCTCCTGGGATGTGAATGTCAAGCTGACTGGATGAACTCTGGCCACAGATCCCAGACAAGCACAATGACTCTATTTATTCAACTTGGCCGCCTGAATGCAGATTGACTCTGTGGGTAATAAATTTTCACAGGCCAAGAACTTCAGCATCAACCAAGCTGATTCTGAGAAGAAAAAAACACCCAGGGAAGTGGAGCTGGGCTGCAAAAACCTCCTATATTTTTATTTCACATCTGCATATCATTCAGCTAATACATCTGGTGACGGATGGACACGCACTGCTGATGGCTTCAGAGGTTCTCCTGAAAAGCTCTGCTTTCTGTTATGCAATTGTCATATTAAAAAGGAACAAGGGAAAAAAAATGACCAGCGGCCATTACAATTGGCAATCTGCTTTTAATATTACACCCAGAGCTGATGTTACTTAGCCAGTGACCTCTACGGTAAACAGCAGAAAACTGAGAGGGGAATGTTCCTTGTGCTTTTTCTTAAGAAACCAACGTTAACAAAAGGCAGTTAAGAACTGCAATTCAGTGCTCAGAGCGATCTCACCACCTATAATCCTGGCACCTTGATAAGCGAAGCTTTGGAGTCACTCTAAGAGGACCGAGAGAGATTCTTTCTGAGAGACGTGGTTAGTACTCCATATGCATTAAGAATAAGAAAAAAAGTAGCTCTTTAACTTGAAGATTTATGCTAATTACCTGGATATCTATTAAATGAATTGTGTGTTCTCCAGATATTGACTGGGGATTAAAAGGTAACTTTTCTTCACTGTGAGAAGTAAATGATGCCAGTAGGAGAATTTCCCTCTACAGATTATATCCCATGATCACTGCCTGTAAAATTAAAACTGTCAGTTTAAGTGGATAAACCATGCTCATTTAAAGAGAAAAACGTAGTTATATAATTAAAATGAAAAGACTGCCTAATATGTATGGATAATGTAATTACTGGAAGCTGCAGGCGCATACATAGCCATTTAGTTTGGATCCCTTCTCCTTACTTCCCTGCGCTTATGTATCTGTCATCTCTGAAACACTGTGCAGTTGACACGGTCTTAGCTGCTCCTTGTTGCGTGTCTTGTTCACGTGGCCCTGTCCTCATGCCTTAGCTGTAATAATTTCATCTAGATATTTGATGTGTCCAACCTCCCAAGCTTACCCTCCTCACTTAAGAGGTAGAACTCATTTTTTTTTTTTTAATAACCTTAAATCTGCCTTTTATTTATTTAATTTTTTTGGCTGCGCCAGGTGGCATGCGGGATCTTAGTACCCGGACCAGGGATCCAACCCGTGCCCCCTGCAGTGGAAGCATGGTGTCTTACCACTGGGCCGCCAGGGAAGTCCCAGAACTCTTTTTTTTTTTTTTTTTTTTTTTACTAAATGGGAAGATAGGCAATATAATTCAGTTCTCCCTTCCAAATCCATTTAAAAAATGGCTTGAGTACTTAGTACCTTCAGGAATCACTTTGTCTTAAACCTTCTAACTCCTTCACTTTCTTCCAAAGAAACACAAGCGTCTAGAATTGTTAAAACCAAGAGCCACAGGTTTTAACTGGAGATCAAACCAACTGCCACACATATCTTGTGTCCTTCCTTCATTTACTCAGACACAAAATCTGATTCTCAAATCATTTATCCTGTTTCTAGTTTGAACCTCATCAAGTATGAAAATTATAGGAGCAAACATGAGATTACGACTCCATTTCCATTAAACCTCCACATTTTGTAAACCTGGTCACAATTCTAGCTCTAGAGGTTACAGTCAAAATCCTACAGTTTTTGAAAGGGAAGGCTGTGAGGAGATGCACTCTCTTGGTTTTGGAGGCTTCTGTTTGAGATAACTTCTAGAAAGTTATAACCTCAATATGGCTTGGTATGAAGCACATTTAAGAAGTGACTATGGACATTTCTACAGAGATTGGATAAATGCTTTTCTCCTAAATAGGTAGGTGATTTGTGTATTTATCTACAGACAATTTTTGTCCTTGGGTCTATGTTTTTGTCTTCTTTGTCAACACTTCTGATCTTTGGATAGGACTAATTTGAAAAAAAATCAGTGTTTAATTAAAAAAAAAAACAAAAAAAACAAAAAGGGAGACCCAAAGTCATCTTTGATACTGGACAACAGACAGCAGGACATACTCTCAATTCAATAACATTATGCATCATTCATACATCCATTCAGCAAGTATCCAGCACCTCTGCTGTGCCAGATACAGTTCCTGCCCTCAGGAAACTTCCAGTCTGGTTGGTTGAGATACTTAAAAAAGTAAACGTAATACACAACTAAAATTATGATGAGACCTAAGAAGAAAGGTTAGGTTATTGTGACACGGACTAACCAGGGGTCCAAGTTAGATAACTGGAGACTCCCTGATGAAGTGAAATTTATGCTGCACTTCCAAGATGAGTAGGTATTAATGGGGCAAAAGTCAGCGGGGGAGAGGCCTATGGAGGGCCTGAGGCAGCTGAGTTTGGCTGGTTGGAGGAGCTGAAAGAAGACCCGTGGGGTGGAAGTACCATGAACCATCTTAGTGTGAAGTGAAAGGGAAGCCTTGAGTGAAGCCAGCTGTGTAGGGTACTGTCGGCCAACTACGGGCTCTGGATTTTACCCTAAGTGAAGTGCGAACCCATTTAAGATTTCAGACCAAGGAATGACTTGATCTGATTTTGATGCTCTGACTTGATCTTTTTCAGAAGATCCCTGTGAGGAAGTTGTATTACAGAGGGGGGAGAAGAGAAATATGCTGATTTCTACTGGACTGGTTTAGACTAGCCAGGATGCAAAGAGGTGGATGGACTAATATTTGCGAATTTATAGGGATTAGAGATAAAATTAACATTTGAGTGAGGAATAGGGAGTCGTCAAGGATGAGCCCGATGTTTCTAGACTTAAACAACTGGGTGCCTGGCAGTTCTAGGTTTAGAAATGGTAACAGTCACAAGAGGAACATATTTGTGTGTGGATAGGCAGAGGGGTGGCAACGACCAGAACTCCAGTTTGGCACAAATTGGATTTGAAATGCTTGTGAGACATCCAAGTGGAAAAGTCAAATAGGTCTGTGGTTAACAAGAGAGTTCTGAGCTGAGGATATAATTTTAGAAATTGTAAGTATATAAAAATTGGGGCTTCCCTGGTGGTGCAGTGGTTAAGAATCCGCCTGCCAATGCAGGGGACATGGGTTCGAGCCCTGGTCCAGGAAGATCCCACATGCCATGGAGCAACTAAGCCCATGTGCCACAACTACTGAGCCCACGTGCCACAACTACTGAAGCCTGCACGCCTAAATCCCGTGCTATGCAACAAGAGAAGCCACGACAATGAGAAGCCCGTGCACAGCAACAAAGACCCAACACAGCCATAAAATAAATAAATAAATAAATTTATTTAAAAAAAAAACCTGAAGGTCATGGGAATTGATGAGATCATCCAGAGAGAGACAGAGAGGACGTGGAGAGGAAAAATCAGAAATGCTAAAAGATTCCAACATTCAAGATTGGCTGCAGGAGGAGCAGTCAGCAAAGGAGTCTGAGAAGACACAGCCAGAGGGGCAAGAAACAAACCGGGAGGGTATGGTACTAGACAAGTCAATAAAAGTGGGGTAATTAACAGTTTTCAATGCTGTAACTCTTCTGGTGAGACAAAGGACTGAAAACAGCCTGGTACATGTGCTCTGCAGACCCACTGCGGTCACTGGTGACCCAGTGAGTGGTTCTGGTGGAGAGGAGGGGCAGAAAAGAGTCAAAGGAGTAAGTCCCCAAGTAACTGAGAGGAAATGGGACAAACTTTTGATAAGAGGAAGGCAGTGTCCTCTTATAATAGGGGGGAAGGGAGACAATGAGTGAAGACAGAGGTAGTTGTGTGCATCTGGTTACAGGAAGATGAGGCTTCCCTGTTAGATGCCAGTCAGCATGGTACGCAATAGGGAAGTAAAGATGAATAAGACACAGCATCAGATTCAGGTCGCTCACTCAAGAAATCAGGAAGACAGATAACTAAATCTCATATTATCAATTCTGTGATGGAGGTAGTTATAGGATACTCAGGGAGAAAACTCATAAAATGCCATCACCAGTGAACTGCTGTGAGTTATGTATATATAATGTAATACCCAGAAATGCCACTAAAATAAGGTATACAAAGAGATACACTCAAAAATACTATAGATAAACAGAAATGAAATTCTACAAAATGTTCCAGGAAGCTACAGGAATTCAGGAAAGAGAAAACAGAAAAATGAACAAACAAAGAGAACAAACAGAAGATGAAAAATAAAGTGGTAGACTTAAGCCCTAACATAATTAATTATCATTAATGTAACATTACATTACATTAATTAATATTAGTTAATCAGTTTAATTATCAACTAATAATTACATTAAATGTAAATGGTCCAAATACATCAATTAAAAGACAGAAAGAAACTGGCAAAGTGGATATGCTGTCTGTAAGAAACTCACTTCAAATATAGGTAGGTTGAAAGTAAAAGAATGGAAAAAGTTCTATTATGCAAACATTAATCAAAAGAAACTAACAGTGGCTACATTGATATAGGATAAAGCAGACTTCAGGGCAAAGAAGATTACCAGAGTGGAACATACATAATTATAAAAGGTCAATCCACCAAGAAGATGTAGCAATCCCAAATGTGTGTGCACAAAATAACAGCTGTAAAATATGTGAAGCAAAAACTGATAGAATGGAAAGGACAAAGAGACACATCCACAATTACAGTTGGAGACTTCAACACTCCTCTCCCAACAATCGATAGAGCAACTAGACAGAAAGTCAGCAAGGATATAGAATATCTCAACAACATCAACCAACAGGTTCTAACTGACATTTATAGAACACTCCACCCACCATCAGAAGAATACACATAAAACATATACCAACAGAGATCATATCTTGGGCCATAAAAAATACACAATGCATTTATAAAAACTGAAATCATACAGGATGTGTATTTAGACCACAATGGAACCAAACTAGAAATCAATACAAGTAAGACCACAGGGAATCTCGAAACACCTGGAAATAAAACAGCACACTTCTAAAAGCATCAAAGAGGATGACGTCTCACTGAACTGAATGGCAATGAAAATACAACATACAAAAATTTGTGAGATGTGGCTACAGCAGTGATGAGAGTGAAATGTACAGCACTAAATGCTTATATTATAAAAGAGGGCACATACCCTGAGAAAACCATAATTCAAAAAGAGTCATGTACTACAATGTTCACTGCAGCTCTATTTACAATAGCCAGGACATGGAAGCAACCTAAGTGTCCATCGACAGATGAATGGATAAAGAAGATGTGGCACATATATACAATGGAATATTACTCAGCCATAAAAGGAAATGAAATTGAGTTATTTGTAGTGAGGTGGATGGACCTAGAGTCTGTCATACAGAGTGAAGTAAGTCAGAAAGAGAAAAATAAATACTGTATGCTAACACATATATATGGAATCTAAAAAAAGGTCATGAAGAACCTAGGAGCAGGACAGAAATAAAGACGCAGACGTAGAGAATGGACTTGAGGACACGGGGAGGGGGAAGGGTAAGCTGGGACAAAGAGAGAGTGGCATGGACATATATACACTACCAAATGTAAAATAGATAGCTAGTGGGAAGCAGTCGCATAGCACAGGGAGATCAGCTCGATGCTTTGTGACCACCTAAAGGGGTGGGATAGGGAGGGTGGGAGGGAGGGAGACACAAGAGGGAAGAGATATGGGGATATATGTACATGTATAGCTGATTCACTTTGTTATAAAGCAGAAACTAACACACCATTTTAACGCAATTATACTCCAATGGCGATGTTAAAAAAAAAGAAATCAAAAGAAATCAATTTTCAAAAGTAAAAAAATAAAATAAAAGAGGACAAATCTCAAATCAATAATCTAAGCTCCCTCAAGAAACTAGAAAAAAAAGAACAAAATGAACCCAAAGCAAGCAGGAGGAGGGGAATAATAAAGATAAGATATCAATGAAATTGAAAAAAGAAAAACTGACAGAGACTACCAATGAAACAAAAAGCTAGTTCTTTGAAAAGAGCAATAAAATTGATAAACCTCTAGTAAGACTGACAAAGAAAAAAAAGAAGATCTGTATCAAGAATGAAACAGGGGCTATCACTATAGATCCAGACATCAAAAGGACAATGAAGGAACACAACTCTACACAACATAAATATGACGACGTAAATGACATGATGGATTAATTACTTGAAGAGCACGTACTACCATAACCTACCCAATGTGAAATAATCCGAATAGCCCTTTAACAATTAAGGAAATAGAATTTCTAAGTTTCTAAACGTCTCCAGGCCCACGTGGTTTCCCTGGAAAATTCTGACAAACATTTAAAGAAGAATTAACATTAATGTTATACAATCTCTTCAAGAAAGATAAGAGCAAGGAACACTTCGCAATTCACATGATAAGCCAGCACTGTCCTAATGTCAAAACCAGACAAAGGCAATACAAAAAAAAGAAACCTTCAGAACAATATTCCTCATGAATATAAAAAGACAAGCATGTGAGGAAAACGTAGACCAATGGGAATTCTCTTATACTGCTGGTGGGAGTGTCAGAAGGTACAACCATTTTGGGAAAGTGGTTTGGGATAGTCTCTACTCAAATTCAACATCCTATAGCACTTCTACTCTTGGGGACAGACCAATAGGAATGTTCCCATACACTCCCCAAAGACCTGTACAAGAATGTTAGTAACAGCACTATTCCAATAGCCCTAAACCCCCTCGCGTACGTCAGCAGTAGGACAGGTAAGCAAATTACAGTATATGCACATAATGGAATAGGATCCAGCAATGGAAATGAATAAACTTCACTTACATGCAATATCATGCATGAGTCTCACAAACAAAATGCTGAGCGACAGATGCCAGACACAGCAGTGTGCACTCACGATCCTATTGATGTAATTGTGCTTCAGAGACAAGCACAATTACCCTATGGTGTTAGAAATCAGGAGAGTGGTTATTCTTTTGGAGGCTGCTGCCCCTAAGGGGATGTGGGAGACCCAAGAGGCTGGTCATGTCTGTGTCTTGATCTGGGTGCTGGCTACACGGGTGAGCGTGGTTTATGAATATTCATCAAGTTGTATTCTTAGGTAACATGTAACTTTCCTCTATGCCTGGTGTATTCCACTGTAAGTTGACTAAAAAAGAAGAAAAAGCCTACTGGATCTGGTGACACGAAGACTGTAGGTGAGCACAAGTTGTGAGGAAGTGGCACGCTGCAGGGATCTAAGGTTTATTCCAATTTTACAAATGGCGACACCAGAGCACAGGGCAGTTCAGTGACTGGGACAAGGTTGCAGAGCTACTGGGTGGCAGAGCAGGGACTTGAACCCAGGGAGCAGGGCTGCTGAGCTGGTGCTCACTCACTAAACTAGCCTGTCTCTTATTTTGAGAGCACAGAGGCAATGATAAAGGAACATCAAGACAGGAATATGCAAATGCATGAGTGTATGAGGCTACTTTAGGAAGAGCAAACAGCTGTAGCAACTCGATGCTCTTGTGGATGTTCCTTTATCACAGTGGCTACACAGGCTGGTGACCGACAGTCACAAAGACAACCAGGTGTCACGTTAGAAAAGGACAAGGATTTTAGTACACTATATTTATTGAGGCAGGGAATTATACAGTACATTTCTGAAAGATTTTGGGTTAAGAGACAGACTCTGATTATATCTGAAAAAATAATTTACGTTAGATGCTTAATTATCTCTCAATGCCAGAGAAATGCAGAGCGTGTATGTGTGCTGTGTATATGCACAGGCTCTGCTCTTTTGGGGTGCAATCATATTTCGGTCTTGAAGAGAAAAAAAATTCTATGTCATTAGTGTTTTTTAAAAGCATGGGATTTACAATTTTGTGATTAGGTCAGGGTATATATAGGACATATAAAGGATAACTTAATATAATCAGTGTTAGAGCAATCACTGAACTGCCACATACAAAACCACTGTCCGGAGTCTTACAATATTTTCCACAGCTACAGACTGAAAAGGAGTAGTTAATGAAGCAAAATGAGTAAACTAAAGGTTCTCACTGCCTTAGAGAATGTCTCTAGTTCATCCTTGATAACTAATTTTTTTAAATTGTGCTTTCAGTGGAAACATTTCCTGGACATAATTCAGGAAATTCTTTCCAAATTAAGAAAGTCTCGCTGAATGAAACAGTCTGTAAATCCCTTTTCCAGTATCAAGTATACACAGCAAACATAGGTCCAATCCTATCTGGACCTCCACTGGGAAAAAAAACACAAGACATGAAATCATTTGCTTGTAGACACAAAGACGAGGAACCAACATGAGGGGTGAAATCGTTCCCCAGATCTGCCAAGATTGCTGGGTTGTGGATGTCTGACGGGCCTGCTGCATGCACCTAGAAGCAGATCAGTAAATCTCTAAAAAAGCCCGAGTGGCCCTCCTTGCTCAAACTTTCTTCACTTGGGCTTTTCTCAGCTGCCCAATCTAGTTTCAAACTGCATTGAGTTCTATCTCATACCCAGTTCCTTCTTTGATGCCTCACCTTCTCCTTCAAGGCAAGCAAGCTTTTCTGTGATCTCACAGTCGTATCTGGCTCAGATGCTCTTCCCGGAAGTTTCCTTTGATCTCACCTCTACACACTCTCTCAGTACATTATGTGCATTTGCATGTCTAGACAGCTACAACACCTGCACGGCATTCCATGATACCTCTGTATAAAATTCACCATTCCAAGATGAACTGAACAGTATACGTGTCTTGTATCACGTGTAAAAATGACACAGAAAACCTCTCTGAATTGTCTTTATACCTATCACGTTTATCCCACCTTGACACGATACAAAACAGGTGATGAGAAAAAGGAAACAGAAGTGGAGGAAAATCTGTCTTTTCATGCTTTCAAACTCGCTTTAAAATACAAACATTTCCTGAAATGCAGAAGTGAGAGTGATGAATGTTAATTGGGTATTTTATCACCTTAACTGACTGATCAGAAGAGTATTTATAAACCCCTGACTGATGTCTCGAGCTGATAAATCAACACCAGGGGAGAACATTTCAAGCACATTGATCACTTAAGACAAACAGGCTATTCCGAGCGCGATTATTTTTTATTCATCGTTTTAGCTCATCTCTACCTTTGCTTCCGCTCAATGTTAATAATATCTGTATAAGACTTCTCAATATTTAATGCTAAAGCATGCTTGTTGCATGCTGATGAGGTGAAGCTCACACATTTGATCTCCAGAAAGCCAGTAACCTTTCCAAAAAAAAAGCTCTATCTCACATTGAAGCCTGATCCCAGGCGGCTTCCTTATAAATAGCTGCTGTTGGCTTCGATGCCATGAAGATCACAGAATTACAGTTTTACGGGAAATTAAAAGCCAAGATATTTGAAGAGACTGGCCCAATGGCACAGAATCTCGTAATCAGCAGAGGATACCCAGCGTCCTAGAGCATCACAATGGAGCATTTGTATGACTCAGTTAATACCCAGGACAGTCTACCAGATTGGCATCACCATATCACATGCGGAGAACGGCAACATCAAGGAAAATCTTACCTGTTCATTCTCCTCTTCATCGCTACTTAGCTTAAGGTCATCTTCTAGCATTCTGAAAGAGGGAACAAAGAGGTACAGATACTTAGAAAATTCAAGAGAATTTAGCACCAAAATACCTGTATTAGAGCAATGTTTCAGTAATGAGCGTATTAGATTTACTAATTTTAAAAAAAAATGTTTCCTTTTGAGCCCTTTTCCTCTGATGCACTTAGGAAATTACAAACTGCCACATAATGAAAATAAACCCTCACAACAGTCAAAGGACGTGATGACCTGCTTCAGGAATATGAGGTTTTCGGGCTTCCCTGGCGGCGCAGTGGTTGAGAGTCCGCCTGCCGATGCAGCGGACACGGGTTCGTGCCCCGGTCACAAAGAGACAGCTGGGTATTATATGCTGCTTGAGGCAACACCTATGATGTAGTTTCACCAAAAAAAGCCACATCACCCCGGACACAACCAAGCCTCTACATCAAAATATCATTTTACAGGAAACAGAGTGACAAAGGAACATGTTAATATCACAAAAACATGATCAGCAAAAGCTAGACTGTGAAAGCCAGAACAAATGATCTGATTTCTTAAACATTTTCAAAGCGGGAGGGAAAAAAAAAAAAAAAAAAAAAGAATATGAGGTTTTAAACGAACAGAGTCAAATAGGTGCTTTTCCTTGTGAAGCTGTAATTCCACAATTATTTGTCCTGTGTTTTCCACGTGGCGGGGGCTGAGCTACATCTCCATCACCATTCGTGGGAAGCAGAAGGGGAGAGCGGGCAGAACCCTGCTGAGAGCTAGAAAACCACAAACTCAAGTTCTCAGAGCAGCTGCTGGGTCTTCCCCCACCAAAGATCTAGAAAAGACAGCTGCCTGAACATCCTACCGGATGAGGAAAACCAAATAGGAGGAAACTTTCTGGAAAGACTCTGGGGAGGAACTCCCCAGCGCCCCCTGGGTCCCTCAGCTGCGTCATGACAGCCGCAGTGGGGAAGCTTACTTTTGGGTCCGGAAGAGTTAAAAGTTAAAAAAAAAAAAGAATTTAAGAAAGAATGAATATATGGGTATGTATAACTGAATCACTTTGCTGTACACCTGAAACTAACACAACACTGTAAATCAGCTATACTCCAATATGAAATTAAACAAGAGAGGATATATTTTAAGAAATTAAATTAAAAAAAGAAAGAAAATTTCAAACATTACTTCTGACGATGATGAAACTGTATTCTTATCAGCATTGCTGATTTATTTCTTTGTAGAATAATAGTTTTCAGATGAAGTCATTTCATAAGAAGTCTCACTCAGAAGTGTGTTCTACACACGGATGAATGCAGAGCTCTTCTGTCCGGAGTGAGGGGAAGAGTCCGTCTTTGGATGGACCCTGGGGCTCCAGGGATCACTCTGGACGCCACTGAGTCCCTGTGCTCGAAGGCCTCGCTCTCCTCTCTGAAATCACCTTCAAAGTCCAAAGACCGACCCCTAAAATGTGCTATAAAAGCCAATTATCGGCCTATTGTAGATACATTCCTCTGAATATTTTTATAAGTAATTTCAGTGACGTTTGGGGTGAGCCTGGGGTAAAGATCTGCCAGGGCAGGGCGTGGGCCCACTTCTGCCTCTCACGGCTGTGTGTTTGGGACAAATCAATAAACGGCCCCGCCCCCAGCCCCATTTCCCTCTTTGTAAAATGAAGGGTTGTGCTGGACATCTCCAAGGTCCAGTCCTCCTTTAGCGTCTGAAAGTCTGCAAAATAAATTTGCCCCCTATTTCCTAAAGTAAAACAACTCCTGTATTTGTTCTAAAGAGCACAGTTGTGAAATTTTAAAGCAATTCTTGGTATACCATTTAAGCCATAACCATTAGGACACCAAATCCCCCCTGGCTACAGCTATTCTACCAGTAGCAAGTGGTATCCTTCTTTTATTATTCAAACCAGAAGCAAACAAGCCAAACACTGGCAAAGACTGCACAGCTGCACCTCAACCGCCCTTTACACCTGTGTGGCACGTCACTCATTTCCCTTGACCTCGCAAACTTGAACCTGGGCTTCGAAGAGAAGAGCTACTGGTGATTTATTATATCAGAGTTCTGTTGGGGGAGAATCTAGGAGAGGATGGTGTTTCCTTTGTCCTGGGACACTACTGACCAGCATGGTGACGGCACAGAGTACAGTACCAGTTGGTTGGCTGGGCTGGGCAGCTACCCCAAGACGATTTTTTTTGTTTTTTTGTTTTGGCTGCATTGGGTCTTCGTTGCTGCGCATGGGCTTTCTCTAGTTGTGGCGAGCAGGGGCTACTCTTCATTGCGGTGCGCGGGCTTCTCATTGTGGTGGCTTCTCTTGTTGCGGAGCACGGGCTCAAAGCGCACGGGCTTCAGTAGTTGTGGCACGTGGGCTCAGTAGTTGTGGCTCGTGGGCTTAGCTGCTCCGCGGCACGTGGGATCTTCCCGGACCAGGGCTCGAACCCGTGTCCTCTACATTGGCAGGTGGATTCTTAACCACTGTGCCACCAGGGAAGTCCCCCCAAGATGATTTTCCTACCCAAAGGCACAAATACGTTTCTAATGAAAAGGACCAGAGAAGTCAGGACAGTTTCTTACCCCCCACTCCTCACTCCCTCTTTTGGGGTCAGCTGCCAACTGTGATTCGCTTTAATCTCAAGGACTGCCCTGTAAACACTGGGTGTTCAAAGTGTGGGTGGTCCCGTCGGGGGATGGAGAGGGGGAGGGAAGGACACACAATCGTTGTTAATGACCCCCCGTTAGATGGAAGTCACGTCAAGGGTGACTGAGGAGTTTCATCTGCGTATGGGCGACAGTGTGGACAGATTTGAAGGCCATGGCCAACCAGAGCAAGATGCCCCTAAATGCCCCAAAGCAAGGGATCTTAGCTTGGCTGCACACCCGTCTTGTGACTCGGTTACCACATGAAGCTGGCAGAGTAAAAGCCGTGTGTGGGGTTCCTTTTAAGGTAGGGAGCAGAACTTGTTTTGTTTATTCTAGGTGCACGCTAAATGTGTCAACACATGAACATGCGTCTGGTTGAATCTCAGGCTGCCTTTCACACCCCTGATCCTGGGAGAGTCACACCTCTGGACCATGGTTTTGTCATTTCTATAGTGAGACTCAGCTCCCTTGTCATCCTTTCCAGAAGAAAAGCAGTCAGAGATCCACTTCGCTTTGGGAACAGAAATTATCACTGAATTTACCTCTCTTACGTTAAAAAAAAAAAAAAAAAAGATAATTGGGTTTCTGGTCTGAGATCCAAAAACAAAGGAGCAAATGTAAAAACATTCTGTATTCAAGAGAGGCTTCGAGAGAAGTTAGACTCCAATACACTTCAGAATGTCTTGGAAAAATGGGAACACTGAGTCTGACAGCTCATTCACATCTCACAGCAATCCTGCGAGCCTGCTGCTACCAGCACGAGGGACCGCATTCCTGGAACAGACGGTCACCACTGCCCAGCGCCCCAGACCCCAACAGGCGTGCGCTGAGATGACTCAGTCTCAAGGCCACCCAAGAACACGCCCGGCCCTTCTGTATCATTCTGGTCACAGTGGAGTCCCTGTGACTCAACTTCCAAAGCACAGTGCTGGTCCCTTTTAATGCTGGGAAAAGCAGAGTGGCTTCTTAGAGAGCCTGAGGAGGTGAAATAGGTGTGAGGTTAGAGAAGAATACGGAAGCGCTGGGACCACTTAGGAGCCTGAGAGCTGCCCTCATTTGGTGAAGGCTGTGCCTGCCTCCATCGAAACACACAAATGGCACCATCGGAGCAGTCTGCCCCCAAATCTGATCCCACCTGCTTGACAACGTGTTTATCATCTGTCTGTTTTCAAAAGGAATTACACTGGCGTAAGTAAATTAAACAGGAATAATAATAACAAAAGTTTTAAACCAAGAGTAAAAGAAAATGCAAAGTAAGTGTCGGTTAGGACACAGGGCAGAGATGGAGGATACCTGACTCTGTTTTTCAAGACTCTGATGCTCTGAAGCGTTGAGGATGGAGACTGGGAAGGGTCATCAGCACGTAAGTTCAGGGCCCGTGCTTCAGCATCACACTGACTCGCAGGGCACCCTGACGCACCTCTGCATCCCTACACCCCCCTCATCTGAGCACCACCAGGCCTTCCTCCTGATGGTGACACCCACCCACCCAGAGCCACACTCCTTCCATGTCCCTTGGCACCCACCCCCGCTTCGTGTCCCCGAAGCACCCTCCTAGGTGTCCCAGCTCCTGTCCAACCTGACCTCATTCAACCCTACCTCGAGGTGGGTGCTGCCAGGGCAGGAGACCTCGGGGGTCTGAGCACAGACTCTGGAGTCAGACTGCCTAGGAGGAATCCTGGCTCTGCCACTCAGCTTGCTTAGCATAGAACCTTGTGCGGAACCAACATTCAACACATGTTCATTTTTCATTAGCATTCCTCTTTTACCTCTGAGGGCCATGCCTTGGAGCATTTAAGAAACTTGCATGCGTAAACAGTTTGGGACAGAAGATGTTTCTGTAACAATGCCTTAAAACTAAGCCATTTGCTCTATTTTCAGGCCATCTTGAGAAGAAAAGATGACGTTTTCTAGAGGTTGCGGAGAGGGATATATTTTAGGATATAATTGCTGCCATGGTTGATTGATCTGATGTGAGTTCATGCCTGCAGAGGACAGAAAACATGGCCACCAGCCTGAGTGCACAGGGGACATATCCTGGGAGGCTGTGGTCGGCCACACAGCCTGGAGTACCCACAGCCTGATGACAACAGCTGACATAAAATAGATAATAAAATCAAACTATGCGAATGAAGGCCAGGGAGCAGAGGTGCAGCCAGAGGTACAGAGAAACCTGGACTTCGTGCCCTGAGCACCTGAGCAGCTGTCACATTGTGTCCAGTGCACTTCCGGTCAGTGCCTGGTGGTAACTTCACAGTGGAGTCTGACCAGACAGCTGACTTCACAGTGGGACCCTGACAGGACCGAGGCAGGATTTTTTTTTTTTAAACGTGCAATTAGGTGATTCAGATTCTATCCATTTTTCACTGGTGAACTGTGTAGACAACAGTTTCTTAAAATTATTGTCCAGGGAAAATTACAACATGCCCCCTGAACACCTGGTACAAAGGGTCAAAAGGTTTGAGCCACAGGCTGAAGGCTCTTATGCTTTCACGCAGGGACAGAGGGTCCCACGGGAACTGGGTAGAGGAAAGGGTATGTGGAGGTTTGCCTCTGAGCTCAGATCGGGGAACCCAGTACAAACGTTTCCATCTGTGGTTTGCCAAGGACCACCTCAGGTGAACCTCTCTGCTTCTGGAAGTGAAGGATGAAGAAAACACTGCCTCACCACCAACAGTAGAATTGGCATTCAAACTCCCAATCACCTAATTTTCTACTGAGTTCTTTCAGTGGTGGGCACCTATCTTTGGAAAGCATACTGTCTCCCAGGGCTGGTTCTTCTCACACGTTACACTCAAATCAGCACTGCCATTTTAGCCATTTTTAAGTGCCTTAAAATTCTGAAGGTCTGGCATAACGAACTCTCACAGAACCCAGTCGCCTCACCTGAAGGTAAGGCCCTCAGAAAAGGAAGGAATTCAATACAACCCTTGCAACTTTACTATTCGATGATGGTAGCTTCCCTGTGTGTACTATTTTTTAATTGAGCAGTAGACAACTTTACATTGTAGCTAGTGCTTTTATACATATATATATATATTTAAAATAAATTTATTTATTTTTGGCTGTGTTGCGTCTTCGTTGCTGCACACGGGTTTTCTCTAGTTGTGGCGAGCAGGGGCTACTCTTTACCGTGGTGCGTGGGCTTCTCATTGCAGTGGTTTCTCTTTTTGTGGAGCACGGGCTCTCGGCACGCAGGCTTCAGTAGTTGTGGCACGCGGGCTCAGTAGCTGTGGCATGTGGGCTCCAGAGCGCAGGCTCAGTAGTTGTGGCACATGGGCTTAGTTACACTGCAGCATATGGGATTTTTGCGGACCAGGGCTCGAACCCATGTCCCCTGCACTGGCAGGCAGATTCATAACCACTGTACCACCAGGCAAGTCCCTGGTGCTTATATTTTTGAGGTCCACAATTTCTCAGGAAGCAGAAATAGTAGCCTACCCATAACAGATGGCCAATTGCTTCTAGGGTTCATCTGTATCTCACACAGGTATTGCAAACGGGCACATTAACTACCTTCAAATGCAATGGCAGTCATTTCACAGAGCAGCAGTTTTTAATTAATAGGGTTTCCCTGGAATTACTTGTCATTTGGGGCCCTTATCAGATCTGAATCCTTTAGTCCTTTAAAGTTCACTTCATTTTGCTATGTCTTAATGGCTTCTTGAACATCTGACTTTTATATGGGCTGTTTGGTTTGCAGATTTGTTTCTATAGCCAGTGCTTCTATGATCTCCACCTATTTGAGATTTAAAGCCAAAGGCAAATGTTTATGAATCCCCATTAAACATATTCCTATATGCAAAATGGATAAAGAAGATGTGGCACATACATACAATGGAATATTACTCAGCCATAAAAAGAAATGAAATTGACTTATTTGTACGGAGATGGATGGACCTAGAGTCTGTCATACAGAGTGAAGTAAGTCAGAAAGAGAAAAACAAATACCGTATGCTAACACATATATATGGAATCTAAAAAAAAAAAAAAAAAAAGTTTCTGAAGAACCTAGGGGCAGGACAGGAATAAAGATGCAGACATAGAGAATGGACTTAAGCACATGGGGAGGGGGAAGGGTAAACTGGGACAAAGTGAGAGTGATATCGACGTGTATACACTACCAAATGTAAAACAGATAGCTAGCGGGAAGCAGCCGCATAGCCCAGGGAGATCAGCTCGGTGCTTTGTGACCACCTAGAGGGGTGGCATAGGGAGGGTGGGAGGGAGACTCAAGAGGGAGGGGATATGGGGATATAAGTATACGTATAGCTGATTCACTTTGTTATACAGCAGAAACTAACACACCATTGTAAAGCAGTTATACTCCAATAAAGATGTTAAAAAAAAAGACATTTTCTATAGTGATTGAAACCTCACAACAACCCAATGATTAAATGACAGTACTACTAAAAATAAAACCATATTCATATACGCAAGTATCTATTCTAACAATTAGCCGTGCGTGATAAACCCATCTGTTACGCAAGTCCACCCCTCTGAAGGAATCCAAGCCACCCTCTCCACTGCTTCGAACACAGAAGGAGAAGTTATAAAACTCATTTCACTGTTTTTGAAGAGTCCACTGCTCTGCCAGAGTCAGTGCTACCATCTGCCTGGACTTATTTTCAAAAACAGTTGACCACCTTCCTCTTCACATTGGTTCAGAAGAACTGAGCTCGTGCCATTCCCCAGTCAACTGGGAACCAGGACGGCTAGGACAGGCTCAGCCTGGGGTTGGTGATGTAGGGCATCCAAGGCACAAATGAAGGAACTTAGTCTGGCAGCCAAAGTAGAAATCGGGAACGAGACAAAGGGTGGTCTAGATGACCTGAGAGTTTCCAGCTCTGATGCTTTCCTGCCTGGGTTTCCTATCTACGTCTTTCGAGGCAATGCGGAGCATAGGGAGACGGTTTCTGTTCGCACACATCTTCTTCCTGGACCCCCTCTTCCTAGGATTGGTTCTAGCTGTCAGTGAAATTACAAATGATCTTCTGATTCTGCCATGTTCACCCTGGGGCGAAGGTGTCCTGTACCTCTTCTGTTTAAGGACAATAGGTTCCAATGGTCCTTTTCTTCCGCTTATACGATGAGTCCACCTGCGACCTTGGCACAGGCCTGTTTTCCCTGGGGGACAGCATCTCATTTCCTGCTACTTAAGACACTCGCAAAAGCCAACCTCATTCAGGAAGCCTGTCAAACCCTGGTGGGATGTGGGATGAACGTGTGTCTTCAAAATCTCAGTCAAGCAACCGCCTTTCCAAATAGTCCCATATCTAGCATATTAATACAGAATAAATGGAAATCAAAGGAAAGTAAAAATCAACACTAATAAAAGGACACAGTCTGGGGTACTAGAGTGTGGACTGGTGGAATGAGGCTGGGATAAAATGACCTCTACTGCCTCTTGTGGTCCTGAATTCTGACTCTCTGCCTTTACCAACGCGTGGAAAGTCCAGTTAGATTGTTGGAGATTTAGAGGGTTCCCTGGATCTCAGCTGATACGACTCATAAAAGTAAAACTGACAGGTTGGAATCTGAGTCAGGATCCACACTGGAGTCAGGAGCCTGGGGTGAAGTCCAGTTACTTCTTTGAGCACTTACTTCCTTGTATGTCAGGTAAGACATTTCCCATCGTTGTTCTAAAAATTCAATAGGAAATGGACATGGCAGTGCTTTTAGATGGCAGAGTGCTACATAGAATGTTTGACTACTTTCGGAAACATTTCGCATGTGATATGGTGTGTAGGACAGAGCCTCGCCCTCAGGCAACAGCCTGTGACTCTATAATACCAGAGCAGCTTCTCGTGGACCAGGAACAAAGGCAAAAATCGGACTGGACCCCAGAGCTCCTGCACCAGGTGGCCACAAGGACTGGACTGGGAGATGGTGCCAGTTCGCCAACTGGGCTTGAGACCAGGAAAGTGTTCTTTCCTCCGTTACAAACTAATCAATTGTCTCTAGGTATTTTCTAGACACTTCCTTATTACAGTGAAATGTGACCCCAAACACACATCTAACAGCTTTTGGGTAGTTAAAAAAAACTAGATTCATCTTTTTCTTTTCTCCTAACACCATCTGCAAATAAAATCAGATGACACATATGCTAAATGATGAGCAGAGCAACAAAGCAACTTGCTGAGCCCCCAAGGAGCCTTCATTAAGTCCTCTAGGCTCTGGTCCACACGGCACCAGAACTATACATCCTCTCAAACGCTCTGTGTCTGCAGGATCCTTCATTCTTTCTAAGGAACAATGTGTCCCCGAGCTCCACCACGAAGGCACATTTAGAAAAGGATGAAGTCACAAAATATTCTTCCAAGTAACTGAAAATGAGGCGCTAGCGGCCAAGTGTACCGAGAAGTTCCTCATCAGATCAGTCCTCTGGGGCAGGTGGACTGCCCTAGGACGCGGAGGTGCTGTGGGAGAATGTTTACAGAGAAAAGCGGCCTTAGCAGGCCACCTGCTCTGACCTCCAGCCCCAGGGAAGCAGGAAGCTCCCTCCACAGGCACCCTGGGAGTCAAAACTGGGCCAGTGGTTCTCAGACTAGAGCAGAAGCAGCATCACCTGAGGGCTTGTTAAGACACCAGTGTCCGGGCTTCCCTGGTGGCGCAGTGGTTGAGAGTCCGCCTGCCAATGCAGGGGACGCGGGTTCATGCCCCTGTCCGGGAAGATCCCACATGCCGCGGAGTGGCTGGGCCCGTGGGCCATGGCTGCTGAGCCTGCGCGTCCGGAGCCTGTGCTCCGCAACGGGAGAGGC
>NW_006793929.1:1546872-1547636 GCF_000442215.2 Lipotes vexillifer
GGCACCACAAAAAAAAAAAAAAAAAAAAAAGACACCGGTGTCTGGGCCCACCTCCAGGGGCCCTCAAATTTGCATTTATAGTAAGTCCCCAGGTGATCCAGAGGCCACATTTTTAGAAGCACTGGACTAGGCCATCACCTCCTGCCCGCAGAGGTTTATCACATCTCTAGTCAGCTACTGAAAGCCGAGAGCCTGTGATGTGGTCCCTTGAGCCACCTCTGAGGGCATTTGGGGCCTGTGGTCTGGGTGGATGGGTGGGGGGCCTGGGGCCCTGAGGATGTGTACTCGTCCCCAGGTCTCTCCCAGTTTGCCCTGGCCCACAGGGTAGGACCCCAGAGAGGACCAGGGACCCCCTCCTCTCACCCCCAAATCTGCTAAGGAAAAGAGCTCATTCATTCAACCAACTGAGTCTGACTCACTGAATACAAGCTCCAAAGGCTCTGTGCCTGCCCTCAGAGCGTCAGGTTATCAGGGGACAGAGAAAAGTAATCCAGTGATTGTTATACGGTGGGATGGGCCCTCGAGCAGAGCACTGGAGGAGGAAGGGCCTGTGCTAGCTTCAGACTCCTAAAGAAGTCAGATGGAGTCGGGGAAGGTGACCCCCGAGCATGGTATGTCTGGGGATGGAGGTAGGTTATATCCTGCACTCCCACGATGTTCTTTTCTTTTGGAAAAGTGATACACACACAGGGTTCCAATGTCACCCCCCCCCCAAAGAAAAAATCCAGGGAAATGTCTACCTCCCCTCCCGTCTCTACCTGCCC
>NW_006793929.1:1547646-1549597 GCF_000442215.2 Lipotes vexillifer
TCCCCCAAAGTCACCACTGTCTGTAGTTTCTTATAGATGATTTCTGAGTTTCTTTATGCATTAACCAGCAAATGGGAACACAGCACTTTGGACCCCTTACAGTCAGTACATGGCACTGGTGGGCGGGTGTAAGGTTAACGGGACCCTTGTTATCTGGCTGCAGCAGGCAGCTCTAAGACACTCCCAACGATCCCAGCCTCCTGGTACTGTGTCCTCCCCACCCTGAGTGTGGCTGGACCTAGTGACCTCCTTCTAGGGAACAGAATAGGGTAAAGTGACGGGGTGTCAGTCGTGAGATTGGGTGATGTCCACCTGCTGGCATGCATACTCTTTGGCTCTCTGGCTGGTTTGCTCGGATGATGAAAGATGCCACGTTGGGAGCTGCTGTATGGAGAAATCCCCATGGCCGGGAGCTTAGGGGACCTCTGGCCAATGACCAAGGAGGGAATGAGGCTCTCAGCCCAACCACTGGAAGGAACTGAGTCTGGCCCACAATCACGCGATGTAAGCTTGGAAATGGATCTTTCCCTGGTCAGGCTTTGAAGTGACTGCAGCCCCGGCTGACACCTTGATGGCAGCCTCTCCAGAGACCCTTAGCGGGGGCACCCAGCTAAGCCATGCTCAGATTCCTGACCTACAGAAACCATGAGATAACAAATGCCACTAAGTTTGGGGGTAATCTGTTGGCATCAATAAGTAACTGGTATGCCACTGGATGGTAGTAAATATTTAGTGTGTCCCTTTTCAAGGTCACTCCCAATTGCTTGAGCTAAAGCATGAACAGCCATCATTCAAACTGTCTCACAGAGGTATAACGCAAGCCTAACAGGTCATTAAAATGTTCTAATAGCCACATTAAAAAAAAGTAAAAACAGGTAAAATTACAATACATTCAACATATTTAAGCCAACATAGCATTTCGAGGTGACAACATACACATTTCAAGGGCTCAGTAGCCATGTGTGGCCAGTGGCTGCTGGACTGGACAACACGGGCTCAGAGCTTATGCAGAAGGTGAGGGGTGTTGACAACTCCAGAAGGTGTCATGTCCCCGCCCCCCTGCAGCTCTCCTTTGCCTCTTGCAGGGGTCAGTCTTCTCTACAATTCCTGCCTCACAGGGTGCAGTGGACAAGCCTGTGAAGGTAAAGGCCCTGGTAACTTAGAGTGTGGAGGAGCTGAGCGGGAAAAAGGGAAGGCTCTGGTCAGAACTGATTGCAACCGCACAACCACAATGATGATGGGATTCCGCAGGCCTGTTTCTGAGCCAGTTGAACGTGTCAACGACCCATCTTGCTCCCAATTCTGGTGGTGCTATCTGCTCATGGCATGGCACGCCATGATGTCTTACAAAACAGCTGTAAGGCAGAAACCAGCGCACAGCTGCAGGTGGCCCACAGAGGGGTACGCTCAGGGCCACGCGTTTAGGAGCCATGGCCTCGGAAAACAGAACAGGGGCAGCCTTGCAAATACACCTTGTAAAACGCTGACCACTTGGCAAGGGAAGTCTGTCCACTGTTTGCTCTCATTTATCGCATCCCCACTTCTGTTGGATGTAGTAAAGACACATCTCGCTAAAGTTATTTGAAATATCCCAGGTTATTTTTTTTAGTTTTGTGTTTTGCTTTTTTTTTTTTTTTTTTTTTTTGTTTGTACTTTAAAAAGTGTGCTCGTTGTTCTTTTTACTTGGAATTACAGTTCCAAGGGGACTAGATAGGGGATCTGAGCAGCCTGGAGGGAACTCTTTGTCTGGGAGAAATGGAATGCTGGGCCCAGTTTCCCTGAACATCTCAGGACTCTTTCCACGCAGAAAGCTCCACACACAGTTGGTGTGATTGTGAAAATATGAAGATGCTCCACCTTTTCCATTCCGGGCACTGCAGGCCACGGTTGTAAAGTAGCTTTCTCCGAACTGACTTGAAAATTGCTTCCTCCTAAAAGAATTATAGGGAAA
>NW_006793929.1:1549607-1550094 GCF_000442215.2 Lipotes vexillifer
ACGGACTCGATCATTTCTATCAAAAAACAAGCTGGACTCTAGAGAGGGTACTTTAATAGGGAAGGCTCGCTCCTCAAAGATAGTTTTAAAATTCCTCTCTTTGTTCGTTACAAGGACTTTTAGAAAATTAGCTTCTGAACTAATGTTCTTGGTATTAGAGAATTCTGTTTCTAAGGCGTAATGAATTCAAGTACAGAGTGTGAAAGAACATGGTCCTTTTTCGGCAGAACTGGAAGAGAGGTTGGGGGACCTTGACTGGGAAACTTTGCACAGACTTGACCATGGGCATTTTTTTTGTTTTTTTTTTGCGGTACGTGGGCCTCTCACTGCTGTGGCCTCTCCCGTTGCGGAGCACAGGCTCCGGACGCGCAGGCTCAGCGGCCATGGCTCACGGGCCCAGCCGCTCCACGGCACGTGGGATCTTCCCGGACCGGGGCACGAACCCGCATCCCCTGCATCGGCAGGCGGACTCTCAACCACTGCGCCA
>NW_006793929.1:1552098-1559153 GCF_000442215.2 Lipotes vexillifer
TCCCCTGCATCGGCAGGCGGACTCTCAACCACTGCGCCACCAGGGAAGCCCCATGGGCATTTCTTTACATGAACCTTTCTGAAGGGAAATGTGTACCTACTCTGAGGGGAATGAGAAAAGAGATCTGCAGAGATTAGGCTCCCATCTGTGATGTCAAATGTTAATGGCCAGTAAACTAGTAAAGTGGTTGCCAATTCTGTTGGCTAACTAATGCTTTGCTTATTTCATTCATAACTTTTGACGGGAAGAATGTATTGAATCTAGAAGGGTCATACATACGGCAGGCACAATACCAGTTTTTGCATGTCTCTGGCTATCGTTATTGACAAGTTGATTCCTGAGACAGCCCCTAATTAAGAGATTTAATTGAACAGATAAACTGTTAGGGTTAGGAAAGAGAACCAAGCATAATCTCCAAACAAGCAAATGCACACATGTGGAGCTACGACCATGTCACATGTTTCCTGAATATGGCCTAACACGGTGGCTTCTAAACTTTACTGCACACTGGAATAACTTGGGAACTTTGAAAAATATTGATGCCTGGCTCCCACCCCACCCCCATATTCTGATGGAATAGATTTGGGGTGTGATCTGGGCATCCAGAGTTTTAAAAGTTCCCTAGGTGATTCTAATTTACAGCAAAGCGTAGGAACCACTATACAACACAGAGTGAACGTGGACAGTCTTCAGAGCTGAATATCTTGAATAGCTCTGTTCCCTGGATCAAGTCCCGAACTCTGAGTTTTAGTTTGTCCGCTAATAAAATGCTACGACAGTAGAGACACAAATGAGACAATAAAAGTGAAAGCACACTGGAAACTGTAAAGCCTCCGAGGGGTTGCTCAGTGGTGAGGTCAGCATTACCCGTGGTGTTTAAACACTGATTCGTGGGCCTCCTTCCCAGAGATGCTAATTTAATTGGTCCTAGATTGGGCATAGGCATCGGTATTTTTGACAAGCATCCCAGATGAATCTACTACTCAGCCAGGGTTGAAAACCACTGCCTGATTCCAAGTGAACTTTCGCCTTCTCATGAAAACCATCTGCAATCCACAGAATAGAATTCGCCACGTCTTATCTGCCTTTGTACAGAACTAGGGCATTGTATTAAGACTGTGTATCAACTCAACAGCCTCCACCTTTCCCCCGCCTTCCATTTGAATATGAATGCTTCCAGGGGAGGGGTGTTATTTCCTGAGTACCTAGGGTAAGGCACGAACCCATCCTTACTAATGAGTTAGGGAGTTATCATTCTGCGTTTCAGAATTCTTCAGTGGTTGTTTTCAGAAATCATAGGCAGTGCTAGGGCATCTGAGGTCATTTTCGGGCCTGTTCTTTAGCCTCTGGGAGGAAATACAGAAGACACCATAGGTTACCCTGCCTTCCAAGTTCTCTGGAGAAGTCCCCAAGGTTTCTTCAAGACAGTACAGCACAGTATGCAAGGTTATCTGTGGACATCTCAGCATCATTTCTCCCTTTGGAGCACTACCCTGTTTCACAGGGGCTAGAGGACTGGGAACTACATTTCCTACATGCCTGCCTGCAGGGTTCTGAGTTAGATGTTGCCAATGAGAGGCACCCCCATAGGGTTTGGAAGGCTGAAGGGTAACAGAAGCCATCGTTGTACCGGGGCAGTGGAAGCAGGTGTATAAGCTTCAGCAGGTGGCAGATGTGAGGTTCTGCCAGAGGCTTCCAGGCATCCTTCTGGGAATAAAACCTGTAGATGCTGACATGTCTGTTAGCAGTTCTCTGCAATTCTGGCATTTACTGATTTCCTGAACTAATCACTGATTTCCTGCTGGCCCCCGACCTTAGATTCCCTAGCCCTCCTGATGGACTTGGAAGGCATTCATGCCCTATGTTAAGTGCCCTCCTATTAAAACACCTAGAGTGGTTTCCCTTTTCCAGATTGAATTCTGACTGGTAGGTATAGTAATTAAGAGCCTGAGCTCTGCAGTCAGAAAGCCTGATTGATGGATTCATATCCCAGCTCTGCCACATACTAGCTGTGTGTCCTTGTGCAAAGAACTCAGAGTCGCTCTCTCAGTTACCTCATCTTTAAAATAGACAAATAAGAGTGTTAACCCCCAAGGAATGTGGGAATTATATAGGGGAAAATGCATACAACATTTTATACAGTGGCTGATACATAGGAATTACTCAATATTCAAGATTAGTATTGGAATTTTACTACCCATTCCATCTTGTAACAATCATCAGGCTGTAACTTAAGTCCATTTCACTTTTTCTAACAGAGAACGTAAACTTCTTAATTTATTGACCACCACCAGTGAACCAGGTACATTCTAGATGCTCGAGATAGAAGGCTGAAAAGTCTTTGCCTTCACATGGCTCACTGTTTATTGAAGGGAAAGACAGATAAGTAAGCCTAGGGAAGTGATAAAAAGTGGAAGTACAGATCCCCATCTTCTTTCCTTGTCAGAAAATCCTGGCCCCTTTTTTTCTTTCTTCATAGGTTTTATTCTCCAGTCTTTGAAACACCTGTATAGTCTTCAAATATTAGTTCCCCAGTGTCCTTCCCAGGGTACAGTCATGTGAAGGACAAAGTCCACTATCCAAGCTACTAACTCAGTACTAACTGGAGGGTGCGAAGAACCTCTTCTATCTTGGAAGTCAACAGTTTCTAAGTTTCTGTAATTAAAGCTTTTCTCCACTTTAGTTCATTGAGTTGTTCCTGCCCCATTAAGTCATTTTTTTTTCTTTCTTAAACATCTTTATTGGAGAATAATTGCTTCACAATGGTGTGTTAGTTTCTGCTTTATAACAAAATGAATCAGCTATACGTATACATATATCCCCATATACCCTCCCTCTTGTGTCTCCCTCCCACCCTCCCTAGCCCACCCCTCTAGGTGGTCACAAAGCTCCGAGCTGACCTCTCTGTGCTATGCGGCTGCTTCCCACTAGCTATCTCTTTTACGTTTGGTAGTGTATATAAGTCCATGCCACACTCTCACTTCGTCCCAGTTTACCCTTCCCACCCCCGTGTCCTCAAGTCCATTCTCTACGTCTGCATCTTTATTCCTGCCCTGCCCCTACGTTCTTCAGAACCATTTTTTTTTTTCCTTTTTAGATTCCATATATATGTGTTAACATATGGTATTTGTTTTTCTCTTTCTGACTTACTTCACTCTGTATGACAGACTCTAGGTCCATCCACCTCACTACAAATAACTCAATTTCGTTTTTCTTTTCTTTCTTTTTTTGCAGTACGCGGGTCTCTCACTGCTGTGGCCTCTCCCGTTGCGGAGCACAGGCTCCGGATGCGCAGGCTCAGCGGCCATGGCTCACGGGCCCAGCCTCTCCACGGCATGTGGGATCTTCCCGGACCGGGACACGAACCCACGTCCCCTGCACTGGCAGGCGGACTCTCAACCACTGCGCCACCAGGGAAGCCCTCGTTTTTCTTTTTAAGGCTGAGTAATATTCCATTCCCATTAAGTCTTGAGGGAAAGAAGCCACTGCCTCTCTGTTTAGGGTATCCATAGGTCATTTGAGGCTTACAGAATGTTAACCTCCTATGCTGTGTGGACCAAGATGACCATTCTGGTCCCTGTGATTATGGGCAGAACCAGCTGGTACCGGATACTGCAGGGATCCCGCCAGTGCTGCACCTCTAAGCTGTCCATCCCTGGAACATATGCCTTCAGCTGCCTATGCCTAGACGCAGGCTTCTACATGAATCCACTCACCCTCTCTGCCACAAACATAGTAAGCGGATCACTTAAATGTAAAGAGAAGGAAAAGCCATTTACGTTCCATGTTAAAGAAAAAGCATCCTATTAGCTATTCATTGAACTGCGAGATTGGCATTTGATCCTCAAACCCAGGCATTTCCGTGAATTCACCTTTAATGCTACCATTTTTGTAGTACTTTGCATGTTATCTCTGATGCTTCTAGAACTGTTCACTATAAAACTAATCCAGGTGGTCAGAATACGTAAGTCAGATAACCTCAATTAAAAAAGAAATCTCAGAGGGGATACATGTGTATGTATAGCTGATTCACTTTGCTGTACAGCAGAAACAAAACATCGTAAAGCAACCATATTCCAATAAAATTTTTTTAAAGATCTCATATATATATGTATACACACACGCACGTGCACACACACACACACACACACACACACACACACCACCAAGACTAGTTCACCACTTTTTCATTTTTACAGTGAACAGGTTTGAAAATTAGGTCAATATATGAAATGTTCTAATTTTCAGGTGGCATAGGCAAAAAAAAAAAAAAAAAAAGAGAGAGAGAGAATGAAATAATGCCACTTACAGCAACACAGATGGACCTAGAGATGATCATACTAAGTGAAGTCAGACAGAGAAAGACAAATACCATATGATGTCACTTACATGTGGAATCTAAAATAGGACACACATGAACCTATTTACAAAACAGAAACAGACTCACAGACATAGAGAACAGACTTGTGGTTGCCAAGGGGACGGAGGCGAGGGAGGGATAAATTAGGAGTTTGGGATTAGCAGATACAAACTATTATATATGGAACGGATAAACAACAAGGTCCTACTGTATAGCACAGGGAACTATATTCAATTTCCTGTAATAAACTGTAATGGGAAAGAATATGAAAGAAAAAAAAATATATGTATAACCCAATCACTTTGCTTTATACCACAGACTAACACCAGCATTGGTCGGGCCACTCTGCAAGAAAGCTTCAGCATTTCCTCATGGTTTTAGATCAGGTATATTTTGGGTTTAAGTAAAGAAGAGTAAACTTGCAGAATCAAGTTGTTTGCTGCCTATCCAACTGTTTATGTATTCATCTATAGCAGACCTCGTTTTACTGCACGTCACTTTACTGTGCTTTGCAGATAATCCTGTTTTTTACAAATTGAATGTCTGTGGCAACCCTGCGTTAAGCAAGTCTATCGGTGCCATTTTTCCAACAGCATTTTCTCACTTTATGTTTCTGTGTCACATTTTGGTAATTCTTGTAATATTTCAAACATTTTCATTATTATTATATTTGTTATGGTGACCTGTGATTAGTAAGCTTTGATGTTTTACTGCTCTGATTCACTGAAGGCTCAGATGATGGTTAGCATTTTTAGCAATCAAATGTTTTTAAATTAAGGTATGTACATTGTTTTTTAGACATAATGCTATTGCACACTTAATAGACTACAGCATAGGGCAAGCATAATCTTTATATGTACTGTAAATCCAAAAAAATTGTGTGACTCGCTTTACTACGATATTTGCTTTAATGCTGTGGTCTGGAACCCAACCTAGAGTATCTCCGAGGTCCGCCTGCGCTTGATTTTCAGTTGGCAGAAGGGAATCTCAAGTGCAAAGAAAAATGATTCAACGAAAAAGTTTAAGTGTGAGTGCATACTTTTGAGACAGAATTTGACTTCAAAAGAGTGCTTTTCTACTTGCTGCTTAAGAAAATAATCAGTACTAATCATGATAAATTTAGTTACTATACTGGAACTCATGGCTAAATCCTGCCTAATTGGGTCTATTCATTGATGGAGGACAGGAGAGGAGGGCTGAAAAGAGTCGGGATCCATGACCAGTGCAGACTTCTTGATTTTCCAATTTTAGATGAGTCAAGACTCCTGGTACATAGGTTTTCATTAAAGTGGCAGAAAATCAATTGATCTCTGGATCAACACTAGACAACACTGTGAAGTTGGTGACACGTATCTTTGAAAACCCCTACCTTTTCAGGGGTGCTCCCCCAACTCCAGGGCTATGCTTTCATCCAGATTCCTTTCTCACACGGGCACTGGAGCACCCCCTGCCCCTGCCTGGCCCCTAACCATGGTCTAGTATGGGTCTCCTTTCCTGCCTACCTGCTAAAATAATCCTCCTCTGTAGCCCACACCCTTGGAAGCGGCTGTGACCTAGACACACTGCATGGCGCAGGTTGGCCAGAATGCACCCCTTCTAACAGTTTCCCAGGCGCTTGTGATCTGTGATGACTTCTCACAGTTAAACAGAGAAGAAACGGAAAAATAGAAAACAACAGAAACCTCCCCAAATAACACCAAAAAAGATCCTGAAGGTGTGAAAGTAATAGTAGATGTTTTCAGGTACAGTGTCAGGCCCTTGGATGGACCATTTTACTTTCAACCGGCCTTACTGCACAGTTAACACAGAAAAGAGTGGGCATTCTTGACCAGGGGCCCTGGTGAAGGCCCGACAGAGATGAGACAGTGTCTAACCTGGTTCAGGCAGCACTGCCCCTAATGTGCCCCTATAACCAGGAGCCTATCTTGTTCTGGAATAACAGCATAGCGGCAGCCTACATCACCTGTAGTGATATTAATTATTTAAGTAAAATTTTATTGGTAGCCTACATGTGTCAGGCACTGTGCTAGCAGACGGGCAGACCAGGACAAATAAGAAATGGTCCCCAACCTCAGAGATCCAGTCTGATAAAGGAGCTCAGGCTTATAGGATTTTCTTATCCAGACAACGAACTGTCCCGGGATCTCTGAAAGAGTGCTCCTAGATGCCCCTGATGCAGTAAGGATGTGACATGAAACTCAGAACAAACAGAAGGAATGTCACTTTCTATATGGCCCAAAGATATCTTCCTACCAGAAATTCACCCCTGGCTTCTGCTGCATTTTCACCACTGAGACTCACATAGCCGTTTTGAATAGCAAGCAGCTAAATGGGCCACAGGAGGTACTTTGTGAGTATTTGTTGATTTGATCAGCTAGTCTCAGGCCAGGGAACACCTTGCTCCCGTACAGCAAGGGGCTGGGTGCGGTAGGAGGCGTACTGGATCCTCGGATTAACTAGGTGGGTGACGGGAGAGACACATAACTTCAAGTCAATAAGAACAGAGGGAGCGTTCTGTGAATTCAGCGGGGACAAACTTCAAGCCACGAGGCCGGCTCTCACTGGCCTGCAGAAGGGAGAGGTGGCAGTCTCCTCCTGGGTGAGGTCCAGACAACAGTGCATGAAAGCACGGGGCTCAGTGGGAAAACTCAGGCCAGTAATAGTCAGCCATTGCTTTTTTTTTTTTTTTGGTACG
>NW_006793929.1:1559306-1560390 GCF_000442215.2 Lipotes vexillifer
GCATCGGCAGGTGGACTCTCAACCACTGCGCCACCAGGGAAGCCCAGCCATTGTTATTTTTAAACAAACTTTTATACTAGTTTTAGATTTACAGAAATGGTACCAAGATAATACAGGGAGTTCTTGGAAGCTCAGGACCCAGTTTCCCCTGCTGTTAAGATCTTCCATCTGTGTGATCCATTTATCACAACTCATAAACAGGTTATCGAGATGTTATTATTAACCGAAGTCCACACTTCATCCCAATTTCTTTAGTTTTCACCTGACCTTCTGTCCAGGATGGGATCACTCGGTTGTCATGTCTCCCTAGGTTCCTATTTGCTGCTGTGAGTTTCTCACACGTGCCTTGCTTTTGATGACCTTCACCATTCTGCGGAGTGTTGGCAATGTTATTTTGTGGAAGGATCCTTCATGGGGCTGTCTGATGTTTTTCTCATGACGAGACTGAGGTTATGGTTTGGGGGAGGAGGTGAAGGGCCCCAGAGCCGAAGGGCCTTCTCATCCCATCATCGCGGGTGCTTGTTAGGCACGTGATTTATCACCGGGCTGAGGCTGTACCGGTCTGGCTCCTGTGCTGAGATGTTACCCTTCTTACCCCTCCCAGGCTGCACGTGGAAGATATTAAGACAGCCCACACTTCAGGATTGGGAGTTATGTTCCACGTCCTTGAGGGGGCAATACGTACACGAATTATTTGGAAAATTCTGCACGGGACATTTGGGGGGACTATGTACTGGGACAGAGTTGCCCCCATTTATTTATTTACTCATTTATTTATATCAGTAGGGACTCTTGTGTATTTACTTTCTACATTAGAATCCAATAGTAGTCAGCTGTTTCTTAGTCACCTACAAACTCTTAGGTATAAAATAAGCTGCACGAATACACTGTACAACATGGGGAATATAGCAAATATTTTATAATAACTGTAAATGGAATATAACCTTTCAAAATTGTGGATCACTATATTGTACACCTGTAACTTATATAATATTGTTCATCAACTATACTTCAATCAAAAAAAAAAGTAGGGCTTCCCTGGTGGCGCAGTGGTTGAGAGTCCGCCTGCCGATGCAGGGGACAC
>NW_006793929.1:1560667-1563943 GCF_000442215.2 Lipotes vexillifer
AAAAAAAAAAAAAAAAAAAAAAAAGTAACAGAACCAAAGCCCATAAAGGAAGGGGAAAAGTATGTAAGGATTACAAAAAAAAGTACTAGACTGAAGTCTATAGATACAGCTAAGGGGTGGAGTTGCAGTGTGTTGCCAGTGGTAGCAACAGGCACAAATCAAAGGCTTGTCAGTACCTGTGCAAAGTGGTAAAATTCTGGCCAGACACTGCAAGTCCTAACAAAGCATTCACATTCTTGACCAGCAAGAGTAGAATTTCTTTCCAAATGGCAGATAACTGCATATGCACACATACCGACTAAGGGTATCGGGGACATTGAATTGCCGAATCAAACGGACATCTTTGTTTCTTTGTCTTTCTTGGTCTCTGATTTATGTGCCATTTATGTGACACTCCTTCCTTGCAATGTTCGTCGCACGGCTCTCTGGCCTCTCAAGGGTCTATTTATCGTTGACTTCAAACTACCTTGGATGAATCCACCTCTTCTGGCCACTGCTCAGAAGCTGATGCTATCCTAGGATCCTACCCTCAGTTCTCTGGTCTTCTGTACCCTCTCATCTCTTCATCTGCTCCCAAGGAGACCACCATTAGTTTGTGCTCCTACTGCCAGCTCTGCAGGGCCAAGTGCATCTCTGTACTGTGGTTTCCAGGAGGCTAGAGCCCACATTTTATGTCAGTGGGCATCTTGAGAATCTAGTCAAATGCCTGGCACAGAATAACCACACAGTAAATGTTTGTTGAGCGAATAAGTTCATCTCCACTTGCACATGCCTCCACCTTGATGTGCCGCCCCAAACCAGGTCCACCTAAAGTCCAACACTCACTACTGAATTCTGTATCCACCGGGTCACCTGCACGGGGTTTTTGACTTCCCTTCTCTCCTCCTTAGGGACAACAAAACTCCTAGAGGTGTCTGTCCAATTTCTTCAGCTTTCTCTTGAACCCATCTTTCTTTATCCCTTATCATACCCTCACCCCTTCCCACACTCCAGTTCTCACTGTAATAGCTTATTCACTCCCTCCTCTCTCCAGTCCTGCCTCCAGATCCTATTTCCCACCTTGCTTCAGCCCATCTAAAATCTAAGTTCATGGTGCCTGCTGCTTCTTAAGGCACCACAAGCCTCCTCACGGCCTGGCCTCAGCTCACTGCAGGTGCTCTCCTGTCCTAGCCCTTGAACTCAGTTCTGGAACAGTGCAAACTATTTCTGGTTCTGCTTCTCTGAATGTCAGCCAGGGCTTCTCCTCCTGCCTTAAGTGCCCTTCTTTCTGTTCCCTGTTCTCATTTATTACCTTTCAAAGGCCACCCTAGAGGGCACATCTTGATGCTCAGTGACCTTAACTAATTACCCTCTTCTGTACACATGTCTATCAGTGCATTTGCTATCCTATATTGCAAGTATTTGTCTTCAAGTCTGTCTCACCTACCTGAATCATGGGTTCCTTGAGGGAAATGTCTTCACTCCTTTCTGTGTCACCAGTGCCTGGGGGCACAGGTACTTGTATAACTGAAAAAACATCAGCACCCACCCCTTCAAAATAAGAGACAAGACCTGTAACCTGTGCACAGAAGAACTTGATCCTTGACCCCAAATGGGGTGGAATACACTTACAATATACCTATATACCTTTAGTGAGCTGAAAAACAATGAGCTCCAATTAAGTTATATAAAAGCTTATTTAAAAAAGAAAACACTTGATAACAATGATACATTTTAAAGCTCACTGGCTTTTACTTCAGAAAGTGCACATCTGTCTGCTCTAGAGTCAGACCAACAATGGGAAGAGCTCACACAGAAACTGCTGAGAACCCCAGGCCTCCTCCGGCTATGTAGTCGCTTATGCAATAAAAGTTGCAAGACTGGATGCCCACATGCTGCTGTCGGGACTCCTGTAGGAGATGACAAGATAGCGTATGCTACTTTTTATCCAGATCTTTTCCAAGTAAGAGCTTGGCATTTGACAAATATATTTTGGTTGAGGTATCTTACTACAATATCCTTTTTTTTTTTTTAAAAAAAGGAAAATTCATTTGTGTTTCGAATGGTTTCTCTGCAGGTGTGATGCACTTCCTTTCGGTTTTCTTGGTGGAGAGGCAGGAGCTGGGGGGGGCTACGAGGGGTGATCGGAGAAGGGTGCAGACGCTGGCTGCTGCGCGGTGTCAAGCAAACTGGGTGTGTTTCCAGCTGAATGTCCAGGTTGTGGTGCCCAGGAGGCAGGCACAAAGGAGGGTGTTAACAGGACTCACCCCTACTTTGCCCTGACTTTGTCTGTGGCCTAGAGGACCAGGCCCTCAGAAAGCTGAGGCCAAGCAGGTGCTACTGAGCCCTGTGAGAGTCCCCTCACCACCCTTTCTCCCTCCTCACCAGCCCATCTTAACCAGATTTTCCTCCCTCCCACCTGCACTGTACTCCCTGTTTCAGAGAAATCGCAACCTGCTAGAGTCCCAAGGCTGATCTCCAACCCAGACTGCGACCCGTCACTGCTCTGTCCTCCCAGCTGAGTCTGGGCTCCCGGGAGATTTGGCCTCACGGGTACTCTGAGAGCTCAGTGTGGGATCTTTCAATATACCTGCACCCAAATAATCTTCATGGAAGATACAGACACCATCACAAAGCTCCACCTGAGACGTGTGTGCCCTCGGAACTCCTGCGGCCTGTGGTCCGGGGCAGGGCGTTATTTTGGAGCATCTGGTGATGTAACACTCTTGTGCCCTTGCCCCCAGTCCCCCCACCGTGTCCAAACCAGAGCGTTTCCCAGCTTCCTCTGAGCTGCCTTCCCCAAAGACCTTCACCCAAAACCACAGTCAAAGGACTCAGGCCGTGAATGAGCTCGTGCACCAGAGAAATCCTCTGGAAAGGGATTTTAGAGGCTTTGGTGACGATGGAGGCCGGTGGTTGATAAACTGTTATTGTTGCTGGCATCCCAACCCTTTCTGCAGAGGAGAGCCTGTGCAGGAGGGCAGGGGCCTCAAACGTCTCACCAGCCACTCAGTCCTCCACAGGGAAAACAGCACTGTGACAAGGCACGCGGGACAGTCCTGCAAGGTTAGGAGAAAACGGAACTTAAGGGAAAAGCTCCCCAGGACAAGGGCTGTTAGATAAAAGGTAGAAGTTCATTCTCAGAGAGGTCATGTTTCAGGAGGATATTTACTTAGGGATCAGGGCCCAAGGAAGGGCTAAGTTCATGAAATTAACTTAGTAATTAACATGGAATTAATGTTATCTAAACCTCAGACTCCTTTAAGGATGTTTCGGAAGAGCCTTCTTGCCTCCTCC
>NW_006793929.1:1564882-1567603 GCF_000442215.2 Lipotes vexillifer
CCGCACCCCGCCAAATCCAGAGCACTGCTACCTCTTTCCCCGGCAGGACTGAGGCCCAAGGCACAAAAAAGCCGCAGCTGCTAAATCTGGTGTCGGCCTCTGCAGAGGTCGCCCATCAGCCTGGGTGGCCCCTGTGGTCAGGGGAACAGGACGATGAATTCTGCTCGTCCCTTGGTCTTGGTTACTTCTTCAGCAGCACTGTTTTCTATTCTTGCCCAAATGTCTTATTAACAGCAGCAAGGGTTGGGAAAAGGTTATCAGTTTATGGTGGTTGGAGGTGAGGGCTGTGCCTGGGAGTTGCAGGTAGCAGCAGGAGGATGGGCTGATGAAGGGGCCGGAGGAGTTTTCGATGAGTGGAGAGAAGCAGCAAGCCAGATCCTGCAGTGCTGGGCGCTGCGTCCTCACCCGCAGCCTGGCCTCCTGCCTCTGCAATTTGAACCATACACACCTTTGAGTATGTCCATCCCCAGAACCGCTCCTCTAGGAAGCCCACCAGACAATCCACCTTCTCTGATCTCCGCTCTTCTCTGAGCCCCATCATGGACCCGATGTCTTGGCTGGGCGCCAGGGGTCTCTTTCCTCCTCTAGACTCTGAAGGACCGAGGTGATGCATGAAAATCCTCTGGCGTCTTTTGGACCAGTCAGGTGGTTGGGTACCAGGTTAAATGCAGCGTGAGGAGACTCAATGTCAAAGCTTCCTGAGGCTGGGGCTGCTGCTGTCACGTGGGGCTCTGAGCCCCTCCGGATACACCCTCCTCCGTTCCACCCCACTCCAGCAGGGTCAATGTCATTTGAGCAGGGGCCGTGCCATTTTCCCAGATTTATTTTGTCACGTCCAGTGCTGAGGGTGGGGCCCCCAGCAGAGGAGGAACTTAACAAATGAACAGGTTCCCAACTGAGCCAAATGGAAAGGAACAGACTGCTGTGTGGCTACAGAGGCAAGAGCCGGGTGATGGAATAAGAGAAGGGGGATAAAATGATGTCGAGATGAGAATTCCATTCTAACTTCAACTCAAGTCAGTGTTAATTGATAGGAATGTTAAGATTATTACCCCAAATGGGTATCTTTAAACGTGATTCTGCAAGAAAATTTTATTTTTCTCTGTGCATATTTCAGTCAGATTCTCGGAAATAAACCTCCCTTCTACGCTCAGATATTGCAAAAACCGGCTGTGCCCAAATCTAATTTTCATATGCAAAGAGTTTAGGATTTCTTACCTGGGAATTACGGTAATTCTAATTTTTTTCTATTTTAGAAGCTTGTTTTTTAGAAGTCAGGGTGACTTCAACCAAAGAAAAATTAAAGAGTGGATAGTACAGAAATGGCATTGCCTCGTGGATCCTGCAGGTTTATTGTCCTAGGTTTATTGCTCGTTCCTTGATAACAGGGAAATGACTTTTTTTTTTATCCTGTGACACCAAGTACTTCCTTCTACCTTTCCCTTATTACTCAAAAATAAAGCCACTATTTTTTTTTTAAAAGAATGAACATGAAAGCCAGCGATTTTTGCTGCCTTATTTATATTCAGGTTGGTAATAAGTAAAGCACTCAAAACACTTCTTTCTTTTCCCATCATTATTTCCAGTGTTAAGGTATCCTACATAAAATCCCTAGGCTTTTCACTGTGTAAATACACGCCTTTCAGAACTCTCCAGCCAAGAAATTAGAGATGGGTACTTTAGGCTTTCAAAGGATTTTGTGGCCTCAAGGTCAAGTTCTGAAGGATGACCCATCTGGCTGCTCTTAGGCAGCAGGTGTAAAGAGAGGGGTGCCTGTGGCGTCAGTGTGGGCCCTGGGCAGTCAGTCACCCTGGCAGCCCAGAGGAAGTCAGGGGCTCTGAGTGGGAGTGGGTGAGTTTCCAGCTCTATTTGCTAGTGTTCTTTACCAGCTGGGTGATCTGGTGGCGGTACTGACTGTCCATTTCCTCCTCTGTAAAGGAGAAAATAAAATACTCTCTCAGGACGGTGTACTTGAAAAATGCTATGTTGAACTAAGGCTTCTGTACTCCCAGGAATAAAACATCATCATGCCCTAAAAAGGAACGAAATAGTGCCATTTGCAGAGATGTGGATGGACCTAGAGACTGTCGAGTGAAGTAAGTCAGAAAGAGAAGAACAAATATTATATAATATCGCTTATTGGCAAAGCAGCAATAGAGTCACAGATGTAGAAAACACACTTACGGTTACCAAGGAGGGGGAGGGGGACGAATTGGGAGATTGGGACTGACGTACATACACTACTGACACTAAGTATAAAATAGATAAGGAGAACCTACTGTGTAGCACAGGGAACTCTATTCAATGCTCTGTGGTGACCTAAATGGGAAGGAGATCTAAAAGAGAGGGGATGTATGTATATGTACAGCTGAT
This sequence comes from Lipotes vexillifer, assembly GCF_000442215.2. Lineage (NCBI taxonomy): Eukaryota > Metazoa > Chordata > Mammalia > Artiodactyla > Lipotidae > Lipotes > Lipotes vexillifer. Next base: position 1,567,256 of record NW_006793929.1, read on the forward strand.
TCACTTTGCTGCACAGCAGAAGCTAACACAACATTGTAAAGCAACTATATACTCCGATAAAAACTAATAAAAATAAGTCTGTCAGTTGGTTATGAGATATACTGCAATTTCATATCTCGGGGATTTATCTACCAAAGCCTTGCATCCCCCTTTCATATCCCTACAAGACAGCAGCTCTTTTCACTGAGCCAGCACCCTGGGTCGTTTCTGCAACCAGTTCTCATAATTATTTGCTGCCTCCCCGGCTCCATTCTGCCATTTCGCATGGTTGGGTCAACCTTTCCTTCACAAGTCTGGGGTATCATTTAGATTTTTAGCCTAACCGTCAAGATGTATTAGGGAAAGAGG
>NW_006793929.1:1567650-1574131 GCF_000442215.2 Lipotes vexillifer
GGAAAGAGGCTGAATGTTGCCAACACTGCTTTGGCAAATAATAAGAAAAGTCACATTTCTGGGCTAGCAGCGGGCAGGCCTCCGTACCTCCTCAATGACCTTCAAACGTCCAACACGTGTACTCACAATATGTACAGCATGAACAGGAAGTGGCTGACACCTGCTAGGGAAAAAGTGCTAGGTCTGGAGTTAATTTTTGACTCCTAACTTTGTCACTAACCAGCGCTATGGCCCTGAGAAAAGTATTCAGCCTTTTTGGGTCTCCACTTCTCAATGTGAATTGAGAATGAATAGTACATATCCTCTCAACTTTAAAGGACTATCGGGGAACTGAATAAGATAATGTAGACAAAAGTATTCTGCAAATTTTACAGCACAGAATAAATATGAGGGCTTGTATCAGTGTAGGCTCAGATCCCTGTACACAGTAGGGCTTCAATAAATAGGAACCGAATCGCAGGGTACAAAAGAGCCACCACTAATTCTTCTGGCAACTTGACATGTAAACCAGGGGTGAGGGAGGGCAGGAAATCAAGCTGGCGGATTAAACTTGGGCTCGGTACGCTCCAATCAGCTTTCTTAACTGACACAAGGATGGAAGCAACGAACTTCAGCATTTGGTGATGTGGATCTAAGGAATCAGTTCAAATGACAAAACACAGGGAACTCATTTAATGCTAGAAGGCGGCATCCTTAGGGTGTCCCTTGGGCCTCCTGGAAAGGCAGGCAACAGGCCAAGCCTCATTAAGTATCTAGAGAGGACAGACATCCAGGTGAGGGACCGGGAAACTGCACCCCCTTTCCTTCCCTCTCCTGCCCCCTCACCTCCATGCTGCACCTGCCCAGCCCCGCCTGCCTCTTCCGCATGCCCCGGACCTGGGAGCCTGTGCTGGCTGCTCTGCTCTCTTGCTTCTCTTCTTCTGCCTTCACTTGGAGCCGGTTTCATTCACCTGTGCACTTAACCCTTCTGCTCTTCACCGTGGTTCCTGGGGCTTCACCTCCCCTGCTCTGAGGTCAGAGACTGTATTTCAAGTGTCTTTTGAGTCCCCTCAGTCCCTGTCTGAGGACCAAGCCTGTAGCAGGAGATAAATACCTGCTGATGAGGAAGCTGGACACCTGTGAAGGTGCTGGAACCTGGTCCTGGAGGCTGTGGCATCCTTAAAAGGACTAAAAGCAGGACAATGACCTGCTTAGATCCATCTTTAAGGGAGACTTGAAGGAAGACAGGGAGAGCCAAGCCAGGTTTTAAGGGAGGGAAAAATTGCTTCAGGTCCACAGTCCTTACCTGAAACCCTCAGGTCTGGATGTGTTTTGGGATTCGGAACTTCTTTATTTTAAGAAGGCAAATTGATGCCTACACCACACACCATACACCAAGCCAGGCAGGGTCTGGGCAGTCTAACGAATAGACAACCACGGGAAGTGGGATCAAAGCTATACATCACTTTCAGTCAGTTCTACCAAATGAGTTCTTAAAAACTTCAGGTGTTCAGAGCTTTCACAATTTATGAATTGAGGGAGAGAGACTGTGGGTTGATATTTTAAGAAAAGCCTTCTAAGGAGGATGGGTCTTGCTGACCAAAGACTCTTATGTTTTGCTGTTCGCCTGGAGAGGAGTCCGGGGACGGGTCAGACAGAGGAACTGCTCAGCTCCATGAAAGGCAGGGTGTCTGGACTGTGGGGCAATCCCAGAGACGGGCAGAGGACGAGGAGGGGGCCCAGCAGGCTGGTGCGGGATGGATGCTGAAGCTACGCAACGAAGCCGGCGAGAAGAAGCCGGTGGGGCAGCCAAGGGCCTGCAAGAACAGGAACGCCTAGCCATCCAGTCTGAAACTGTTTGCATTGTTTTCTGTAAGTCCCCTCCTTGGCCACCCCACGTGCAGGTCCGTTCTCTATCTACAACAGCGCTGTCTAGTACAAATATCATGCGAGCCACCTAGGTAATTAAAAGATTTCTAGTAGCTGTGCTAAAAAAGTAAAAAGAAATGGTGTGATGTTAGTAATATATTTTATTTGAGCCAATACACCCTAAATATTGTCACGTAATCAATAAAAAGTTACTAATGAGACCTTTTACTTTTTCTCCCCTTGGTATGAAGTGTCTGAAATCCGGTGTGTATCTTACGCTAACAGCCATCTCGGTCCAGACTCTCCACACCTCGACAGCCGCCTGTGCCTGGTGGCTCCTGGACTGGGCAGTGCAGCCCTAGATTCCCCAGCGGGGCCTTGCGGGGCTCAGGTCCCACCCTCAGCTCTTTGCTGAGTGAGTCTCCCAGGTGGGACCCTTGTAGACTGAACGCTTACAGCTCTGGACAAACTGACTCAGGTAATTCATTAGCCTCCCAACAACGAGGGGATTTAGACCAGGTGCCTGTATCTATGAGCATAAACATGTTCTTTCTCCAGCTAGATCTTTTGAGAGAGGCTGGAAGTCTGTCCTGAGACTGCAAGGGAAAATCTGGGATGTGGGTTTTCCTGTAAAAACTCTGATTTTACATGCCTGCCTGTAGCTACACAGGATGGAGTAGGGAGGGTTATCTCTGCCCCCACTTTTTTTCATTATAAATGAACATGCTTAGTTCCAACAACGATAGTAAACAGATTTCTCAAACTAACAACACAGCTCTACATTTTCACTTTTTTTTTATTGGTAAGAGATGGGATTTCATTTGTAATGATTAATCCTGAAACTTTGTGAGCACTTACAAGCGCCTGAATGCCATAAAATAAGGGAGCTGATGGAAGTCGAAATAAAGTATCTGCAAAAATAAAGATCCATCACAGAGTCGTTTTTATATGGCTAAAGAACTCTCCAGAATCTGTGAAAAGATTACTCGTGTGTGTGGAGACACCCCAAACCATGCCCACAGGGCACTTACTAAACATGAGTCATCCTAATACTTGCTCAGCTTTCCCAAGGAGGCACCCACTCCTCACGGACTGATGGCCCCCAAAGCAGCTAGCCATCCAAACCCATTCAAAAAAAACTGATTTTTTTTTTTTTTTTTTTTGGTGAGGAGTGTAGATAAAATTCTGAGATGAATTGCCTGAGAAGTCAATTTGACACACAATCACCTAAAATCGTGGCTGCTCGGGAGAGCTATAAAAAGTTTCATCGATACCCCTTCATTTTCCTCCAATGCCCTCCCACCGGCGTCCCATCATCTTACAGCATCAAGGCTCGGGTGGTTTTACATGCAGGAAGTTAAAATCACTGCATCTCAGCCAAAGACTATGCAATTTCAAGCCAAGTTTATCCTGTGCTGTTGTTATTTAAACTTTTAGTTGCATTTCATAGAAAAGGTCTAAGAATCCAGAGTGTCAGCAACCTGCACAGTTATATCTACCTCCACTTTGTGTTCTACAAGAGAAAGAGAACCAAGTCTTGCTTATTACTGTTCCATATTGTTCTTCCTTCTTCTGCACTGGACACACAGTCTCTGGAAGCCCAGGACTTGGACTAACGAAAAGTCTGCACATCTTATGACACAGCATGTGATTTCTATGTTCTGGTGGGATTACTGACAGCCGTGGAGAAGGAGCTGGCCAGCCCCTCTGCTACCTTTGTTCTCCTCTTCCACCATCTATTTCCTCCGAGATCCCTGCCATGCCATGAAGATGTGAAAGCATCAGGTCTCTCAACTCAACTTTTCTTCCCATACCAAGGAAATAAAGCCCACCTGGCTCTTCCTAAGCAGAAACTATTTAGAAGAAGGAACGGAAAGCTGGTGAGAGGGCATTTCACAAGAGTTCAGATCAGGTTCCTGCAGATGTGAGAATTCTCAGTGCCATGTGGGGTCCTGCCACCTACTTAGCTAGGTGGCCCTGCCTGTGGCACGAGATGGCCTTCTGCCCATTCCTGACCTGGATGTGGGGAGTGGTGCGTGCATGTGTGTGTGTGTTTGGGACTGTGGATATTCTACCTTGAAAAAGACTTTCCAACTCAAAGACCAACAGTTAAGAGCTCAGAGTTGTTGTTTTATTTTTTCAGAGAAATAAAATATGCAAGTTTCAGGTCTACAGAGAAAATGTAGTAAGAAAGCAGTGACTAAGATGACAAGTTAGGTTTCTGGACATACTTCTACCGTAAAGACTATTTTTGTTTTAAATAAGCAAGGCATTCTCTTCTGGAAGAAAGACCCTTGGGATGGAAAGAAGAGAAAAATAGGTCCTAGTAAGGACCCAGGTCCCAGTAACTGTTTTCAGGGTCTGACAGCTCTGCCAGGTGTTCAGAGCTGAGGACCGGAAGATCCGAGGATCTGACTTGTCCTGGTTCTGATGTTAACTATTTAGCCATAAACTTTCCGGTGGCTTCTTTATAATGGGAATAAAGAACCCAATTCTGCCTTCTTTATACGTTGTTGTTGAAGACAACGTGATATAGTAGAATGGAAGGTGCTTTGGAAAACATTTTTTTAATGTACATAAATACAGTAGTAAACAAATACCTGACTGAATTTGCATGCTGCTAATATATCTACTGCCTGTATCATAAACTCTCATCTATAATGTTCTATATCTGGGTTTGTTTTTTTCTCTAAAACTTCTCTGTATATTCCCAGCCTGTTCAAAATAGAATTCCAAGTGTGCATCATCTGCAGGAGTGCTATGGCAGAGTGCTAGGCTGTTCCTGTACCTCACCCAAAGTTCCAAGAACCAGACAATCTCTAAACTTCTTTCCAGCTTGAAAACTCATCTAATCTAAGCAACAACAATCTCTAGCCAGGCATCTCTCCTCCTTGCCTTTGGACTACTATTTTAGCAGCTTATTATTTTTTTTTAGCTCATTTCTCCACCCCATGGCTACGTGTCTTCTGACACCACTAACGATGGAGTGCTGGGGCCAAGCTGGGCATCTCTTCATTGCTGACTGTCCAAGAATCTGCCTGTGACTCATGCCTTGGACTGCCCAGCGTTCGGATGCTGGGTGGCTGTCACCATAATGTTTGTAGGATTTGGAAATTCTACCTCAAGCTCTACTCCAAGGGTGTTGATCCTGGCTAGCTGCATTTGTGCAAAACAATCCAAGCACTCTGACTCACTTTGGGAATCTGGCATTCTTGGGCTTTTGATATTGAGACAGTGGAAAACTTTTATATCAGTATCCATGCTGCCAATAATTTTTATCCATTTAAGCACTTAATCTTTTACATATTTACCCAGCAATTTCCAAGGCTCACTATAGATCAGAGTTAGCACTCTTCTGCTAGGACGGCCTTCCCCATGGTGCTGATAGAGACACATTTGTAGATATCTCATGGGAACATTTTAGGCATTTAGGCATCAGCATTTTATAATTTTCATCATAGAGCCCCTGTACATGTTTTGTTAGATTTACACCTCAGTATTTCATTTTCTGTGAAGCAACTGTAAATGGTATTGAATTTTTAAATTTGGTTTCGACTTGTCAGCATATAGAAATCCAGCTGATTTTTGTGTGTTGATCTTGTACCCTATAATATTTCAGAACTTGTTTATTAGTTCTATTTGGTAGATCCTTTGGGATTTTCTATATAGACAAGCATGTTGTCTTCAATTAGAGACAGTTTTATTTCTTCTTTTCCAATATGTATGCCTTGTATTTCTTTTTCTTGCCATATTGCAGTGGCTAGAACTTCCAGTATGATACTGAATCAGAGTGGTGACAGTGAACATCCTTATCTTGCTTTCAATCTTAGAGGGAAAGCATCCACTCTTTCACTACTAAGTATGATGTTAGCTGTTAGCTGTGTTTTGCAGATGTTCTTTACAAGGTTGAGGAAGTTCCCCTCTATTCCTAGTGTACTGAGAGTTTTTATAATGCATGTGTGTTAAATTTTGTCAAATGCTTTTTCTGTACCAACTGATATGATCATATGCCTTTTCTTCTTTAGCCTGTTGCTATAGTAGATTACAATGGTTGATTTTCAAATACTGAACCAGCCTTGCACACCTGGAATAAATCCCACTTGGTCATGGTCATGGTCTTTTTATACATTTTAAGATTCAACTCGCTAAAATTTTCTTGGACTTTTTTTTTAATGTCTAAGTTCATGGGGGATATTGGTCTGTTATTTTGTTTTTGTTTTGTCTTTGTCTGGTTTTGGCATCAGGAAAATGGTCTCATATGACTTGGGAAGTGTTCCCTCCTTTTTTATCCTGGAGGAGATTGTATAAAATTAATGTTAATTCTTCTTTAAATATATGGTAAAATTCTGCAGTGAAACCATCAGTGCCTAGAGATTTTTTTTTTGGGGGGGGGGGAAGGAACTTTTAAACTACAAAGTAAATTTCTTTAATAATTACAGGGCTATTCAGGTTAAGCATTTCAACTTGGCTGAGTTTTGGTAATTTGTTGTTTTCAAGGAATTGGTCCATTTCACATAAGTCATCAACTTTATGTGTGTAGAGCTGTTCATAGCATTACCTTATCCTTTTGACATCTGCAGGGTCTATACTGTTATCCGTCGATTCACTCTTTTTTTTTTTTTTTTTTTTTTTT
>NW_006793929.1:1574206-1582105 GCF_000442215.2 Lipotes vexillifer
TGGGCCTCTCACTCTTGTGGCCTCTCCTGTTGTGGAGCACAGGCTCCGGACGCACAGGCTCAGCGGCCATGGCTCACGGGCCCAGCCGCTCTGCGGCATGTGGGACCTTCCTGGGCCAGGGCACGAACCTGTGGTCCCCTGCATCGGCAGGCAGACTCTCAACCACTGCGCCACCAGGGAAGCCCTCCCTCGATTCACTCTTGATTTGTGTTTTCTCTCTTGTTATCTTCAACCTTGCTAGAACTTACAATTTCTTCAAAGAATCAGCTTTTATTAATTTTCTCTATTGTTTTCATGTTTTCAATTTCATTGATTTCTGCTCTTAGCTGTATTACTTCCTTTCTTCTGCTTGCCTTGGCTTTATTTTGCTCTGCTTTTTCTAGTTTCTTGAAGTAGGATTTAGCTAACTGATTTCAGATCTTTACTCAAGTCTACTGTAATCACTTAGTGCTGTAAATTTCCATCTTGGTACTGTTAGCTGTATCCCACAAATTTTGATATGCTGTGCTGTCTCTTTTTTTTTTTTTGCTGTGTTTTCATTTTTATTTCTTTCTATGTACATTATAAATTTCCTTTTTGACCTATGGGTTATTTAGAAGTGTGCTGTTTAATTTCCAAGTGTTTGGAAATGTTCCTGTTATCTTTCCATTACTTATTTTTAGTTTGATTCTGTTACGGTGAGAGAACGTACTGTATATGATTTCAATTCTTTTACATTTGTTAGGGTTTGTTTTATGTCCCACAATGAGGCTTATCTTGGTGAATGTTTCATGGGAGATTGAAAAGAATGTGTATTCTACTGTTGTTGGGTTAAATGTTCTATTAATATCAATTAGATCCTGTTTGATGGTATTTTCAGTTCGTCTATATCCTTGCTGATTTCCTGTCTAGTAGTCTATTAATTGCTGAAAGTAGGGTTTTGAAGTCCCTAACTATAATTGTGGATTTGTCTATTTATCTTTTCAGGTCTATCAGTTTTTGATTCATTTATTTTTAAGCGCTGTTGTTTCTCCACACACATTTCTGATTGGTATACCTTCTTGCTGGGTTGATCCTTTTATCTTTATGTAATTTTCCTCTTTGTCCCTAGTAATTTTATTTGCTGTAAAATCTACTTTTTATATTAATATAGCCACTCTTGATTTTTTTTTATTACTTTCTGCATGATGTATTTTCTGACATTTTAACTTTTAACCTACCCATGTCATTATGTATGAAGTGAGTTTCTTGTAGACAGTAAATAGTTGGGTCATTAAAAAAAAATCCACTCTTCCAATTTCTATGTTTTACTTGCTGTATTTAGACCATTTATGTTGAATGTAATTATTGATAATATTAGGGTATAAGTCTGCCATATTATCCATTGTATACTATTTTTTTCCTTTGGCTTCTTATTCCTCTTTTTTTTGGCCTTCATATGGCTTACTAGTACCTATCTCAGAGCTCTGTTTTAATTCATTTATAGTGTTTTTGACTATGTTGCTTTGTATAGATTCCTTATGGGTTGCTTTAGGTAATGCCATACACGTAGATAACTTATCACAGCCTAATGGTATCCACTTTGAAGTACAGAAAAGTTACCTCTATTAAAGTCCCTTCATCCTCTCCATTATGAAAGCTACAAGAGTTCACCTGGGATAAGAATAGAGTTTTAGAAGGTTGGGTCCAAAATATAAAGCCCTGTGGTCCCTGAACTTCAGGTATGACCTTGAGGCCTCAAGCCATTCTTGTACTAGTAACACCCTATTTGTACAGGCAATGGGCTTGCAGGTACCCCACGTAACACACCCTCCTTTATGCCCATCAATGCAGTTTAAAGAAACATAAGAATATAACCATCCACTGTAGTTCAGACCGCAGATGTCTGAACATCTGTCTAAAAGCCCTAGGCAGATGGTCAGTATCAATATACAGTATCACATCTGTGGCTGTAATTGGGTAAAATGCAGTACTTGTCTCAGAAGGTACGGATCCCACCGTGGAGAGCCACTCCACTTTCAGAATTTGGTTTCTATACTATCTCTGAATTCTGGAAATTAAAACCAACAAGCAACTAATCATGTTTCTTGCCCTTTACTGCTTTCTAGCAGTTCTGTGTCATGGAATGTATTATGTTCCTAGGTCAGTGTGCTAATACCTGGCTAACTCACATTTTGGCATGATCAGAACTGTACTCTAGATACATTAATCATATAGTTGGAATGAAGAAATGGGTAGTAGGGAGATCAGGGTGCTACAGGGGGCTGGGAATGAAGCAGGGAAGGCATGAACAAAGGTGTGGCCATGGAGATGTAAAGGAATGGAATTAGGTAGGAGAGGCTGCAAAAAATAGAACGTGATAGGATACAGCAAGTGATTAGGCTCTGGAGCTAAGGAAGGGGAGAAAGTCCATGGTTTTGAGTCTGTGAGGCAGCACTAAGAAAGGTAGGTGAATAAGAAAAAGAGCTGGGGGGAGGGTGGAGAGGAATGTGAGATTCTGAACATGTAGGATCTAAGGTCTCAGTGGCTGGCTGTAAAGACTGGTTAGGAGCTCAAGGAAGACATCACAGTTAGGGGTCTCAATGCAGCAGGCTGCCGGACAGCGATGAGAGTGAAAGCTGCAGGAGTGGAGGAGCTCGCCATGGGGAGGATGCAGAGAAAAAGAAACAGACCAAAGACTGAACCCTGGTAAAACACCAAAACGAAGCAGCCAAGGGAGTGCAGTCACATGGCAGACAAAGAGTAGATGGTTCAAAGAGGGCATGATCGACAGGTCACAGGCTGCCAAGACGTGAAGGAAGTTAAGGACTGGGAAAGGGCCACTGGTTTGGCCCAATGACAAACAGATCACGGTGGCCCACGCGTACAGATGCCCGAAACCAGATGCAGTGGACAGGTGGCCAGAAAGCAGGGCCCACGAGAGGTTCAAGGACTGGGAGAGAGAGAATGGCTTCCAGAGCTCAGCAGCTACAATGGTTGATGGGTGTGGGGATTTTGTTTAGTTTGGGAAAATATGAGTATGCTGTAGGAGAAAGAGTACCTAAGGAAAGAACAAGCCAAGCCTGGAGAAAGGTGGAGTTGAGGTCAGGGAACCAGAGGGGAAAAGGATCAGGCATTTCTTCCTCCGGGATGGGAGAGAAGCAGGGAGGCACGAAGCTAGGGAAAAACTGAAGGTGAAAACAATGGAAGTATAGGATGCTGCTCCAAAGGCTCTGTACACATGATTAATTTTCTTTTTAACCCAAAATGCTTTTCTCAATGAAATTTATGTAATTCAGTTGGGGCAAAGGGGGTTTCCAAATCTGACTAATCAGCAACACTAATTGGGAAACTTAAAAAAATACAGATTCCTAGGCCTCAACCCAGCCACACTGAATAAGAATTTCTGGCGGAGGGAGCCCAGGAACCTGAATTTTAAAGCCTCCTCAGTGATTCTGATGGTTAGCTGGGTTTGAAAGACCTCCTAGTATGTTTTCAACCAAAGACGTGTATCAAAATCACGGGTGGGGGGGGGGCAGACGTTGACTCTGCAGAGCACAGCTATTAATATTTTTAAAAGCTCCCCAGGTGATCTGATGTGCACCCTAGTTAAGAAACACGGTCAAGAAATGGGATTGAAAAAGCCACCTGGTTGGAAAGGATGCTGAAGTCGCCATACAGATTGGTTCTCTGTTGTTGATATCACCTGGCAATTTTCCTTTCTTAGGCAATTTTTCCTATCAAAACAGCACCTGCTCCTAGCCTGGCTGTCACAGGTGGACTGATATGATTCCCTGTGGCTTCTCAGTGCATTTCCACAGGCAGCCAGGCTGCTGGGGAGGTCATCTCTGCTATTTGGAGAGACACTGGAATTTTTTGAAGTCTCTTTAAGGGAAAGCATATAGAATAACATTGTTCTTTCTCTGAACTAACGACACACTGTACCTTATGAAAGAAACAGTAAGATGCAGAATGGAGACAAGGTGGTAGAAAAAGCAATGATGGTTCATGTTTCATTAATTCGAAAGAAAATCTGATCAAGCAGATTCATAATGAATTTGGTCTGAAAATTCCTTGCCCTCTTCTGTCGATTTTTCTCTTTTTTTTTTTAAAGCAGCAGCAGCAATACAACAACAACTACAGAAATGAGAGCCTGACACATAATTGTTTGGCTTTGAGGGAGGCTGCAAGCCCAGCTCTTTTAATGCCTCCCAGAGAAATACAACATTTTCTTTTATCCAAAATGGTGGTGTGATCCAATTCCTGCTCCAGCAGCCCCAGTACCTCATCTGTTGGGGTCTTTAAGTTTACGGCACAGACGGAAGCAGTCAGTTTCTCTCTCTTTTTATAGGACATTCACATTTGCATTCTCAACAGACAGTACAAGCCTCAAAGGCCATATTCCCCCCAATGTAATAATCCTACACTTGAAATACGAACGATAGAATAGCAGCACGAAAATATTCTTACCCCGATGAAGGCTGGCTCCAGCTGTGGCTTAGTAAGTCAAAAACTAGTAAACTTGCTTGTAATAACATCCTAAAAATTCCAAAGGTTATTTTCCCTCATCCACAGTTAAAAAGCCATCTCCTACAGAACACTGTCACATCTGTGACGTGTCCAGGATTAAGGCAAGAGGGTTCTTGCTTATAGTAATTTGTCTGGTTAGAGATTAAAGAAAAAAAAACCTGTCTTGAGCTGTCAGTTAATGTTTTTTCACTTAAAAAAAAAATCCATCTTCATGCTTCACAGCAGAACTGTGTGATTTTTAAACAGAGGTAAATTCTCCTATCAGGCATCTGATAGTTTTTTGCATGTCAGCGCAAGGCAAGCAAACAAAACATGACCCGCGAAGTTTCAAATGCATCTTAGTAACACAAACGGAAATTAGCTAGCTTTCTTTGATATCGAATTACCGAAGCATCTCACTGAAAAAACAAAATCCTCCTTGCAATTAATAAAGAATTGGGGTATTCTAACCAAGTTGAAAGCTAAGAACCTTCAAATTCCAAATCTTTCCATTCCTGGATGAGCTTTGGCATTCAGATGTTAATAGGATGCCTTTTTTTTTTTTTTTTTTTTGGCCAATGTTCAGGCCAAAGAGTCTGTGAAACAGACTTTTTCCATCCTATGACCTGTTTTAGAATATCTTTCTTGCAAAATGTTAGTTATTTTACTTGGCAGGTTGCCCGAATTCATTCTTACTTTCTCTCTTTCTCCTCCTATTACTTTACCATCTCTCCCTTCTCTTTTCTCTCCCTTCCTCACCCTGTCTCTCTTCTATTCTTTGATAAATTATGGATTTAAATGAAAGTCCACTTGGCCCTACAGTCTATGCGAGATTTGGCAGGGTTGCTGGAGTTAGCAAATAAAAATACAGAATCCTGGGGCTCCCTGGTGGCGCAGTGGTTAAGAACCCGCCTGCCAGTACAGGGGACACAGGTTCAAGCCTTGGTCTGGGAAGATCCCACATGCCGCGGAGCAACTAAGCCCATGCGCCACAACTACTGAGCCTGCGCTCTACAGCCTACAAGCCACAGCTACTGAGGCCCGCATGCCTAGAGCCCGTGCACCGCGACGAAGAGTAGCCCCCGCTCGCTGCAACTAGAGAAAGCCCGAGTGCAGCAACGAAGACCCAACACAGCCAAAAATTTAAAAATTAATTAATTAATAATAATTTTTTAAAAATACAGGATCACCAGTGAAATTCAAATTTCTGGTAAAAAAACGTTTTTTTTTTTTTTTTTTTTTTAGTGTATGTCCCAAATACTGCATGAGACATACTTACACTCAAAAACTATTCCTTGTTCATCTGAAATTCAAATGGAACTGGGTGTCTGGTATTTAATCTGGCAGTCCTAGTTTGGAGGTTAAACAGAGGGACATGAAACAACAGAGACACCTATTTACAACACCTGGAGGAAGAGACATTTCCGTTCCCGTCCTCCTGATGAATGCTTTTGGTCTCGGTGTAACATTTTCTGTGGCATTACGTCAATTTATTTTTCATCAATCAAGTTTTACTAAAAGCTCCACAGAGGATATCACATCTTGACACTGATGAAGTCCAGCCAGGGTTTCAGGGCTATAACCCAGCACCACCCGAATCCAGAACTTGCAAAATCAGTCCCTCAGGAGACATGAAATTTTAGTCCAAGCAACAAAAACCGTACAAATATTCAAGTTCTAATGGCTCCATTTTTCTTCAAAATTTGAACCTCAAATTTAGTACTTGCAAAGGCACTGAACTCTCTGCTGTTCTTCCTCTGAGGCTGTGTGGCATAATTGGTAACAGTGTTATTAGAAAAAACAACAGAATTCAAACGTACTTCAAAATGTAATGAAATGATCACCTCTTGGGACATTTTAAGGGGAAGGTAAAAATAATGATACGCTACAGACATTTAAAGATAAGATTAAAATCTTAATTATGCTAATTTTTTTTTTTTCCCCCCCCCCGGTACGCGGGTCTCTCACTGTTGTGGCCCCTCCCGTTGCGGAGCACAGGCTCCGGACACACAGGCTCAGCGGCCATGGCTCACGGGCCCAGCCGCTCCGTGGCACGTGGGATCTTCCCGGACCGGGGCACGAACCCGTGTCCCCCGCACTGGCAGGCGGACTCTCAACCACTGCGCCACCAGGGAAGCCCTATGCTAATTATTAATTCAAGTGTATTTTTCAACATCTTGAGTATACCCAGGGGTATCACACAATTCGGAAATGCTGTTCTCTTGGTCAGAGACACATTAATATTCAGTATTTGGAAGTAATTTGAAGTCTAATAGCTGAAATGAAAGCTGTATAGAAGCGTAGTTAAAAGCATGGGCTCAGGAGGCAAAATGAGTTCAAATCCCAGCTCTGTCACACACTAGCTGTGTGACTCTGGGCCAGTTACTTACCCTCTCAGTGCATCATTTCCCTTATCAGTAAATGGGGATAACCATCCCAGAGAGCTGTGAGAATAATATGAGTGATATGCTTAGAAGAGTGCCTAGCACATAATCAATACTCAGTAAATTTAAGGAGCGAGAGTCATACGACCTAGTCAAAACTGTCAATAGGAAAACAAAACTCACAAAATTAGAGAATGTCTCCATTTTTACAATTGGCTCATGAGAAAAAAGATTTTTTTCTTGTGGTCAAATGGATAATATCTATTTTTTTCAAAATTAAAAACAATGATATTTTACGTATTAAAAACTCCTTTGTTTTCAGAGTAATCTGCTTCTGGGGTTGAGTGAAAGTAACATCATACTGTTTCAAGAAGTGAGGCTATACGATTACCAGTTCTATCCAACTAGTGCTTGTCTTTCTTGTCTCACCCTGCTTATTATTTTCCTTACTTGCCAAAACTCCAAAAGCAAATTAATAATACTCTCTCCCCCGTCCCTACAAGCCAATCCATCTAAGTCAATCCTCTAGCTTTAGCGTTAAACAGACTTTCAAATGAAATAGTCTCCAGTCGCTGGGTTTCCTGCCATCTGGCCACTCGTAACTTTATTTGTCTGTGTTTTGAGCCCAGCACTGCTTAGATCCACACGACGGTGCAGCGCACATGTCTGCCGTTTAAGGCGGCATCGAAGAAAGGGGGCTTTCAAGTCAGACACCTGTAGGGGAATATCCTGGCTGGGCCACACCACCTGTGTAAGCTCTTGTAGCCTCGGTTTCTTTATCTGTAAAAAGGGAGGTTCTAATGCTGCCGACGTTTCCCAGTTGCTATGAGGATTCAAATAATTGATTCATCTGCAGGGTGATCCTGTGCTCCATTTCCACCGGCTGTCCCTGCATTACTATTATATTACGCAGCTCTCCTATTTTAGAAAGCATTTAGTACACAGTCTGGCTTATAGTTAGTATTTGCTACCTCTTCATCATGATAGACTGACACTGGTACTGTTTGAAAGAAACGCTTTAAATCCCATGGAGCCCTCATTTTTAAAG
>NW_006793929.1:1582145-1615128 GCF_000442215.2 Lipotes vexillifer
GGAATGGCCTGCTTAACACAGGAGGGTGAGTGCGCGCGCGTGCGTGAATGCTTGGTCATCTGCCTGTTATTCCTACAGTCCCTGTCCCTTTGTATATTTCAGTCACTTAAGAAGCTCAGAGTGGAGATGGAATTCTCTGTGGCAGAACCCTGAGGGCAGAGGCTTAAATATTTTACATGTTTTTGTGGGGATCATTTGCTTTACCAAAATACACTCTGCCAACGGCAGAAGGCCCTTTGAGGTGAGCAGGTGGGCCGGGGCTGGGGAGCTGTTCTTTGACTTCTGCCAGCCACTCGGACTGTCAGATGAATTCCAGACTGCAGCCTCTACTACCTCCAAGGCCTCCATCACCGGGCAGAGATACCACCGTGACTCATCGCCTGTAACCAGCCTTCCTCCTGTCTCCTTCCGCAAGCTTCCTCACAGGCTCTGTGGGCTGCAATGCTCTCGACACTATGGAAGGAGAGCAGATATTCAGGGCTTGAAGGGAGCTGCCAGCCCTCTGCTCAGAAACAGAATTTCTTCCTTAGTATCTCTTCTAGTTCATGCGCCCTCTGCACCAGACCTAAAGCAGCGCCTCCAAGTGGCTCTGACCCAGCTGGGATCTCAGCTCTGCCACTGCCAACTGTGAGGTCTCACTCACTGAGACCTCGATTATCCCTTCTGTAATATGAGATGTAGTAATGTCACCTCACTGGATTGTTGTGAGACTGAAATAAGACAACGTGTCCGGCAGAGTGCCTGGCACGAGATAGACATTGAATGCATGGGGAGTAGCATTTTGGTACCAGGCTGCCTGAGAGGGGACCAGCATTAGAGGCATAGGGGTGCAAAGAGAATCTGTGATCTGGGGGTGGGAGGGACGGGGGAGAACTCAGTTTGTAAATATACAAGCTCTGCATTTCGCAGATTTATATCTAATTAAAATCCACAGAAAAGAAAGCACAAATCAAGCTAACGGTATTTCTGAAAGAAGATACGCGAAATGCACAGCGGATATATTCCAGACATCTTCTGTGTTATCCTGCATTCATTCATTCATTTACTCACACTAATAATCTTTTACTGAATAAGTATTATGTTCTAAATGCTGGGCCAGGCTTCAACACAAGAGTGTGAAGCAACTTTGTGAAAGAAAACACTTGGAGGAAGCATAATCAGCCTGTTAATGTCAGGCAATATTTATTGATTACGCACTGCAATCAATACATATGGTAATATTTATGGATTTACCACAGTCTCCCTTGGCCAGAGTGACTCAGAAAAACACTGCCATCTGCTGCAGTCACACTGAATACAGAGGAGCTCCAGTTTATTCGTGAATGTCTCTTTGGACCGAAAGAGCTCTTTGCAAAGGTGTCAAACTCACTTTCAGATACTGTCCACCTGAATCATTAAGTGAAGGAAGGCAGTTGCTTCTGTGGTCTAGTTAGGGGTTTAGTGAAAACTAACCCTTCCTGCACGGCATACACCCCAGATACCTACTTCTTGAGCCTGTGAATGGGTCCTGAAATTTTCTGAGTTGTCACTCCCTTGAGCTAAAGCTTTCCTTGGCCCTAATAGAATGCCTTGGGTTCTCTGAGGGGAGTCCTGCCAGGCGCCCTATAAACTAGCCTGTCAGGCGGTGTGGGCCAGAGAGATGGCCTGTGGCAGATGGGAGAGGCGACAGACTCACTGGAGGCAAATCTTTGGACAAGCTTCTTATACTCTTTCAGCCCTGATTTCCTCATCTGTAAAACAGGAAATAAGAACTTCCTTTCCAGGCTATTGGGAGGACAGAAGAAATCATCTCCATCAGGTGACCAAGCTGGGGTTAGAAACACTGCAGGGCCCCTACAGGTGGTTTCCTTTTTGTTCCTGACTCCCGTGGCACAAACTATCTCGTTAGTTGGTCAGTAACCTCTACTGTGTTTCGTGAACATGGGCTGACCAAAAATGAATTTATGTAGTTTGACCTGCATTTAAAAAATATTAACAAAAAACAAGAAAATGTCAGCGTCATGGTGGGTCCTGTTTTGTGACACTGTTGTTTGAAACATACACTCTCGTAGGATGTGACATATGGCTGACTGGGTAGGTTATATTTGAAAATTTGAGATGGGTATGATCTCCAAAGAATGAAAGCTGGAACTTGAAGGGATATTTGTATACTCATGTTCATAGCAGCGTAATTCACAACAGCCAAAAGGCAGAAGCAACTCAAATGCCCATTGATGGATGAATGGATAAAGAAAACGTCTATACACACAATGGAATATTATTCAGCTGTAAAAAGAAAGAAAATGCCTTTTTAAAGAGGAAGGAAATTCTGACACCTGCTACGACATGGATGAACCTTGAAAACATAATGCTAAGTGAAATAAGCCAGACACGAAAGGACAAATACTGTCTGATTCCACTTATATGAGGTCCCTAGAGTAGTCAAAATTAGAGAGACAGAAAGCAGACTAGTGGTTGCCAGGGGCTGGGGAGAGGAGGAAATGGAGACTTACTAGCTATGGCAACTTATTAATTTGGCCTATTAATGGGGCCAGAGTTTCAGTTCGAGAAGATGAAGAGTTCTGGGAATACGTCATGGTGATGGGAGCCACAACAATGTGAATGTACTTAATGCCCCTGAACTGCACACTTAAAGATGGTTAAGACTATAAATTTTATGCTATGCATATTTTATCACAATTAAAATTAAAACCCTTTAAATTACCCCAAAAAAGCTTGAGAAATGCTGACCTAGATGACACCTTGAGGAGAGGTATGTTTGGATGGAGTCCAGGTGTAGAGGAAAGAGAAAGCATCAGTTTACTTCTATGACCTCTGGGACCATGGGCCTTCCAGTCTGGTGTACGAACATGAAAGATAAGGTTTGCAGTCTTGTTCTGTGATGGCATAATTTCCAATCTACATTCCTGGATCTGTTTGCTGTTTTAATCTGACGGTATAACCAACACAGCAGCACATCTAATTTCCTTTTCAGGTAAAACTGACAGCCTTCTCACCTCTCTTTTCCTTCAGCAATGGTGCCCAGCCGCAGCTGTTCTTGTTGGTCTTTGAAGGCTGGGTCAAGGCCTTCCCTCCTTATCCACTGGACAAGCCATATTTGTCCAAGGTCTAATTTATTCATCTACATAACAAGGGGGTCCAAGGAGCCCTAGAGACCCTTCCTACGTTATTTTTTATTCTTAGTGTCTAAGAGTTGGAGAAATAGGATCTGGCCAATTTTCTCTAGGCAAAGTGTCTATACTAGATTTCTCATTTTCCTAGCAGACAGGAGCCTGGCAAATTACTTAAACAGATACGGAAAGGAAGTCTCTGGGGAAGGTACCTCGTGGGCTAAGAGAACAGTCACAGTTCATCATTTTAGACACGCATTGCTATGGCCAAAATAAATATCAGGAAGGTTTTAAACTTCTCTGAAAAAAAAAAAAAAAAACATCTTTTGGTAACAGTTCTCAAATCGACTTTGATCTCTCAAATTCCAAAACCTATTATATGATCAGTCTGTATAATCTTATTATTAAAAGCACATGCATAAGTGATAGATTTCTTTATATGTTTAGCACATAATTGTTCCTCTGTATATTTTTCCTCCATATTTAACATTTTCTAAGATAATTCTACATTGGGCATGAGATATTTTTAATAAATAACTATGGACTGAATGTTTGTGTTCCCCTCCCCCCAAACTTATATGTTGAAATTCTAACCCCCATTGTGATGGTATTAGGAGCTGGGCCTTTGGGAGGTAATTAGTCATGAGGGTAGAACCATCACGAATGGGATTAATGCCCTTATAAGAAGAGACACGAAAGAGCTTGCTTCTCCCCTCTCCGCTCTTTGCCATGTGAGGACACACCGAGAAGATGGCCATCTGCAAACCAGGAAGTGGGCCAGACACTGAATCTGCCGGCACCTCGATCCTAGACTTCCTGGGCTCCAAAACTGTGAGAGAGGAATTTCTGCTGTTTATAAGCCACCTAGTCTATAGTGGCTTGTTATAGCAGCCTGAACTGATGGAGGTAAATACTTTTCATTGATATAAACACGCTTCACCTTTCACCTTTATAAATGACTCACAGGTGCACATCAGACATCTGGAAAGGAGCTCTGGGCATCACCGTTAGACCCACTCTGTTCCATCAGTCAGTGATATCCAAGTCTTCTAAGACATTTAAAATTAGAAGTCAGTGGTGGAGGTGAATTCTCCAGCCACCTCCTGGCTATGCATTCTCCTTTGGGGAGAGGTAAAGGCAGGCACTGCGGGCCTCTGGTCCTATTGTCTGAAGGCTGGGAGAACAGCTCATTCCGGCTGACATGTCTGGAGAAGACTGACCACTCTGCGTTATTCTTCACAGCTCCCGCTTCACTAGAAGACCTCTGTAAGCTTAACCCTTTCTAAGCATGTCACCTTTTTTAAAGGAGAGATGACAACTCTCATTAAGCTCTGACCTGTACCAACTGCAGAGATAGGGTTGTTTTCTATCTTTTCTAAATCATGAATCCTGTTAAATGCAGTAATAAGTATTTACTGAGTGCCTACTAGGTAATGGCCACTTTCCATATATTACTTCCAACTACTATATTAACCTGGGAGAAATAAGATTTCACGGGCTGCTCTAATTCAGTTTGAGCTTAAAGCAGTTTCCAAGTCTCTCACTGTACAATGTGCACACCTGGTAGACCATTTCCTTCTGCTTCATTTTGTTACTTTTTTCTTCTTCTAGAAGTTTCACTATTTGTATTTACTCCAATTTCCTTAATTTATGAGGGTTATATATTTATTTATTTTTTTTGCTGTACGCGGGCCTCTCACTGTTGTGGCCTCTCCCGTTGCGGAGCACAGGCTCCGGACGTGCAGGCTCAGCGGCCATGGCTCACGGACACAGCCGCTCCGCGGCATGCGGGATCTTCCCGGACCGGGGCACGAACCTGTATCCCCTGCATCGGCAGGCGGACCCTCAACCACTGCGCCACCAGGGAAGCCCTATGAAGGTCATTTTTGAATCCTCATTTATTCTTTAAAGTATTAGGTACTTCGTTCAAATGCAGACAGGTCCTCCGTTAGGAGTTTTCTGCAAGCCTATGCTTCTGACCTCTGACGTAAGCGTGGATTTGCCAGTGGTGGGCAAATCTGGATTAAGCAAGCACAGCGACCCTGTGAAATTGCGGTCCTCGTTGTCTCTTGGAAATCTCCATTTGCTCCTTATTCCTAGAACGTTCCTAGTGAAGATGACAGTCTAAGAGGATCTCAGTCTGCTCTTCCTCTGCAGGCACTACCTTAGTCACTTGCTCTAAAAAGTCATCACCATAGTCAAGGTCATGTAGGTTTTCTTCTACGTTGTCTTTTAGGAGTTTTATAGTTTTGTGTTTTACATTTAGGTCTGTGATCCATTCTGGGTTAATTTTAGCGAGGGGTGTAAGGTCTGTGTCTAGATTCACTTTTTTGCATGTGGATATGCAGTGTTCTACCACCACTTGTTGAAAAGACCATCTTTATCCATTGTATTGTCCTTGATCCTTTGTCAAAGACCAGTTGACTATATTTATGTGGGTCTATTTCTGGGCTCTCTATTCTGTTCCACTGATCTACTTATCTATTCTTTCGCCAACACCGTGGCTTTAGAGTAAGTCTTGACGTCGGGTAGTCAGTCCTCCAGCTTTGTTCTCCTTCAATACTGTATTGGCTATTCTGTGTCTTCTGCTTTTCCACTGAGATTTTAAAATCAGTTTGTTGATATCCACAAAATACCTTGCTGGAATTTTGATTCAGATTGCATCGAATCTATAGATCAAGTTGGGGAATTTGTTTTTTATTAGAAGTCTTCCATTATGTTTCCAATATATTGGAAAGTATTCCAGTATACCAAGATTGTTTATCCATTTACCAGCTGATGCATATTGGGGTTGTTTCCAGTTTTCAACTATCAAGAATAAAGCCGCTATTAAAATTCTTGTACTAATCTTTTTTTTTTTGCGGTACGCAGGCCTCTCACTGCTGTGGCCCCTCCCGTTGCGGAGCACAGGCTCCGGACGCGCAGGCTCGGCGGCCATGGCTCACGGGCCCAGCCGCTCCGCGGCATGTGGGATCTTCCCGGACCGGGGCACGAACCCGCGTTCCCTGCATCGGCAGGCGGACTCCCAACCACTGCGCCACCAGGGAAGCCCAAATTCTTGTACTAATCTTTTAAAGGACATATGTTTCCCTTTTTTCCCATGCTAATAATTACAAATGGAATTACTGGATCTAGTACAAGTGTGTGCCTAATTGCTGGGGAATGCAATACATGTGTGTAAAAGGAACAGTTTTTAAAAATGGTTATGCCATTTTATGCTCCCATGAGCAATGCACTAGGGTTCCAAAGGCTTCATATCTCCTGACTATCTGGTGGTGTTGGTCTTTTCAATTTTAGTCATTCTAGTGGGTGCATAGTGGTATCTCATTGTGGCTTTAATTTGCATTTCCCTGAAGATGAATATTATTAGTAAAATGCATATTTTCAGTTCCTTACTGGACATTTGTATATCTTCTTTGTCTGTTCGAGGCTTTGCCCATTTAAAAAATTTGTGTCTTTATCATTTTGTTATTGAATTGTCAGGGTTCCTTATATATTCTGTATACAAACTATTTGTCAGATATATGTATTGCAAGTATATTCTCCCAGTTTGTGTCTTGCCTTGTCATTTTGATGATCAGATGTTTTGAATTTTGATGAAATACAATTCATCGGGGTTTTTCCTTTTCTTTTCTGTGGTTTTGTGATTTCTGTAAGAAATCATTGCAGGTTGTGAAGATATTGTCCAATGTTTTCCTTTAGAAGCTTTATAGTTTTGGCCTTTACATGGAGGTCTGTGATCCATCTCAACTGTGTCTTAAGTGAGATTCAGATTTTCCTCCAGTAGCTCCTAGAGCACCATTTGTTGAAGACTTGTCTTTGTCAAAAATCAGTTGACCATATATGTGTGGGTCTATTTCTAGACTCTGTTTTGTTCCACTGACTTGTCTGTCCATGGCAATGCCACACTACCTTAATTACTTTAGTTTTACAGTAAGTCTTGAAATCAGGTACTGTAAGGCCTCCAACCCTGCTGTTCTTCAAGACTGTTTTGGCTCCCTAGGACACTTGCTTTTCTATAAAGATTTTAGAATCAACTTGTCATTTTCTAGAAAAGTGCCCTGTTGGCCTTCTGATCAACACTGTGTTGTATCTGTATATCATTATGAGAAGAACTGACATATTAACATTAGGAGCCTTCCAATTTATGAAGATCTCTCCATTTAAGTCTAAAATTTCTCTCATCAAGGTTTAACAGCTTTCAGTGTACAAGTCTTATATGTCTTTTGTTAGATTTATTAAGTATTTTATATCATTGCAAATGGGACTGCTCTTTAAATTTCATTTTGCAATTGTTTACTGCTATTAGAAACACGACTGATTTTTGTAAACTGACCCTGCTAAATTCTTTTATTGGTTCTAGTAGTTGTTTATTAAATTTCTTAGGATTTTCTCTATAAACAATCATTCATAAAGATTTTTCCAAAAGATTTTTTCAATCTTTATGCCTATTATTTCTTTTTCTTGCCTTACTGTACTGACTAGAACTACAACGCTGAATAGAAGTGATAAACGCAGACATTACTGCTATGTTCTTGACCTTAGGAGGAAAGTGTTTGGTATTTCACCATTAAATATGACATTAGCAGTAGGTCTGGGGGTAGATGCCCTTTGTCAGATTAAATAAGTTCCCTTCTTGTACTAGTTTGCTGAGAGTTATAAAAATCACGGATGGGTGTTGAATCATGTCAAATGCTTCGCCTTCATTTATTTAGAGGATCATATGGTTTTTCTCCTTCATTCTATTAATATGGTGGATTACGTTAATTTTTCTTCTAACATTAAGCCAACCATTCATTCCTGTGATAAACCCTACTTAGTTATAATGAATTATGTCCTTTTCATATATCACTGGAACATATATGCTAATGTTTTATTAAGGATTTTTTAGTGTTTATGAGAGACATTGGATTACAATTTTCTCTTCTTATAAGGTTTATGTCAGATTTCGGTATCAAGGTTATACTGGCCTTATACAATGAATTGGGTAGTTTTTCTTCCTCTTCTATTTTCTGAAGGAGTTTGTATAAGACTAGCAGTTCATTTGTCGGTGTTTCGTTAGTAAAAACATTTCTTACTTAAGTTTTCACGGAATTTACCAGTGAAACCACCTGCCTCTGGAGGAATTTTCTTTGTGGAAAAGTTTTGATTACAAATTCAATTTCTTTAATAGCAATACGGTCATTCAGATATCCTATTTCTTCATGTGGCAGTCATGGTAAGTTACTTACGGTAACTGTATTTTTCAAGGAAACTGACTATTTCATCTAAGTTGTCAAATTAATTAGCAGAAAGTAGTTCATAATATCCAGTTACCGTTGTTTAAACTTCTGTAGGCTATATAGTGATACCCACTCTTTCTTTGCTAATGTTAGTGATTTATGTTTCCCTCCTCTCTTCCTTGATTAGACTTGTTAGTGTTTTGTTAATTTTACTAAAGTTTTAAAAGAACTAAATTTTGGCTTTATTGATTTTCTCTATTGTTTAAAAATTTTTATTCCTAACTTTATTATGTACTTCTTCCTAATGATTTGGGTTTAATTTATTCTTCCTTTCTAGCTTCGTAAAGTGGAAACATAAATTACTGATGCTCAACTTTGTTCTTTTCTAGTCATGTAAAGCTATACATTTTTTTGTTGTGTGTATTGTTTTAGCAAAGTCCATAAATTTTCATAAACTGTACATGCGTTTTCATTCAGTGAAAATTTTTTCTAATTTCCTTTGTGATTTATTCTAACTCAAAAACTATTTAGAAATGTTATTTAACTTTCAAATATTAGGCATTTTCTAGAATTTCATTGCTATTGACTTATAATATAACCATGCTGTGATCACAGAACACATTCTGCAAGATTTTAATCATATGGAATTTATCTATATGTCTTTTATTGTGCACAATAAGGTCTTGCTTCATGTGTACTTGATAAGATTACATATCTTGCACCAGTCGGGTGTAGTGTTTTATAAATGTCAATTAGGTCAAAGTGGTTGACAATGTTCAAATATTCTATATACTTCCTAATATTTTGTTTAATTTTTCTACTGATTACTGAAGAAATGGATGTTAAAAATCTCTATTATTATTGTTCTGTCAGTTTTTGTTTCATATATTTTGATAATCTCTTAGTAAATACATACATATTTATGACTGGTCTGTTTTCCTCATTAACTGACCTTTTTAGCATGATAAAATGTTCTTTTTACCTCTTCTAATACTCTTTGTCTAGAAGTCTGTTTGGTAGTTTAATAGTGTCACACTAGCTTTCTTATGCTTACTGTTTACACAGTCTATCTTTTCCTCTTCTGGCTTCAACCTACTCTGTTTTTATATTTAAATTGTATATCTTATAGACAGTAGGAAGTCTTTCAAATCTAATTTATTTTGGTATTTTATTTTAATCCCTCCAATGACATTTATGCTTTTTCTGGTATTTTTTTTTTTTAGTGGTTTTTCTGGTTATTATACTATGCATCCTTAACTTATTGCCAGTCTACTTGGATTTAATATTATATCACTTCACATAAAATGTAAGAATCTTAGAGTCATGCAATTCCATTTGCCCTCTCTTATCCTTTGTGGTGTTTTTGTCATACATTTTATATTTACATACATCATAAGTCCCATAAAAGAGTATCTTGTTTTTTACATTACATAATCTTTTATATTTACATATATATTTATCATTTCCTGTAAATACTTCCTTCGTGTAGGTCTGAACTTCCCCCTGATATTATTCCCATTCAGCCTGACAAACTTCCTTTATCACTGATTGTGGTGCCGGCCTTCTGGAAGTAAATTCTCTCAGATTTTGAAAAACCAAAAATGTCTTTATTTCACCTTGTTTTGAAGGATATTTTTGCTAGATTTAGAATTCTAGCTTGATAAAGTTCTTTATTTTTTTTTTAATTTATTGTTTTTATTTTGTCTTCCAGCACTTTAAAGATGTCTTTGCATTATATTCTAGCCTCTGTTGTTGTTGGTGGGAATCCTTTGGTTAACTGCATCACTGTTACCTTTTACACAATGTCATTTATCTCTGGCAATGTTCAAGATTTTTCTCTTTATCTTTAATATAGGTTTTAGCAATTTTACTGTAACGTTTCAAGGTGTGGTTTTATTTTATTTATCCTGCCTAGGATTTGTTAAGCTTCTTACATTTGTAAGTTAATGTGTTCAGCCAGTTTGGGATGCCTTCTGCCATTATCTCTTTGAATATTTTTTCTGATCTGTTTTTTTCTGTCCTCTCCTTCTCAGACCCCAATTACACGTATATTATACTACTTGATATTGTCCTATAATTGACTGAGGTTCTGTTTATTGTTTTTAATCTTCATTCTCACTGTTCTTCATATTGGATAATGCTTATTGATCTGACTTTAAGTTTACTTACCCTTTATTTGGTCATTTCCATTCTTCACTAAGGCCATCCAGTGAAATTTTTGTTTCAAATATTTCACTTTTCAGTTCCAGAATTTTCACTCGGTTCTTCTTAATCATTTCCATTTCCCTGCTGAGAGTCTTCTTCTTTCAATTATTATGACCATGTTTTCCTTTATATTCTTGAATATATTCTAACACCTGCTTTAAAGTTATTGCCTGAAAATTCCAACATTTAGGTTACTTCAAGTTCTATTATAGCAATTACATTTTTTCTTGATTATGGATAACAATTTCCTATTTCTATACATATCTGTTAATTTTTGATTAGATAATAAATATTATGAATGACAGGTAATAGAGGCTCTAGATCTGTTTTATTCCTTTAAAGAGTGTTAATATTTTTGTTTCAGACAAATTACTAGCTGAACTTGTGAATGCTTAGGATTACACTTTGTTATGATCTACTTTGGTTTTGCCCTTAGTTTTAGGATGAATCCTTTATTCCGAAGGCGAGGCCTTTCTGAGGGTTCAGACAAAAACCTAAGTGTTTGCCAAGTCCCTATAACTTGGGTGAGATTCAAATTCCAAACTCTACAGGCAATCTTCGTAGGCAACAGGCAGCTATTGAAATGTCTGCTCAGCTTTTCAGCTCTCTAGCTATTGTTTTCCACTGGGCTCACTGGCCTTTCTCCCATACCTATGCAGTTTAGAAGTCACCCAAGCATGGAGGAGAATTTATATACAGAAGTGGAACTCTCTTCTCTATGGCTGCCTCCTTTCTGGAATTTCTTCCCTTAAATCCCAGCCACTCTGGCAGCCTTGAACTCCATCCTCATATACTTCAAGAATATATGACTGTGGCCTTGAGCTGTATTTACTCTTGGTGGAATGGGGAGTGCCCTCAGGAGAGAAGCTGTATAAATGTAGGTCTCATGCATTCCAATTCTTTCTCTCAAGGATCAAACTGCCAACATTTCTGCCTTCTTTTGATCAGCCTCTAGTGTCTTCAAATAGTTTAGTTTTTTAAAAAATATTTCATCCAGAGTTTTTTTTTTTTCTTTTTCTTTGCAGTACGCGGGCCTCTCACCGTTGCGGCCTCTCCCGTTGCGAAGCACAGGCTCCGGACGCGCAGGCTCAGCAGCCATGGCTCACGGGCCCAGCCGCTCCGCGGCATGCGGGATCTTCCTGGACCGGGGCACGAACCCATGTCCCCTGCATAGGCAGGCGGACTCTCAACCACTGTGCCACCAGGGAAGCCCTTTTTTCTTTTAAGATTTTACATACAAATGAGGTCATATGGTATTTGTTTTTCTCTGTCTGACTTATTTCACTTAGGATGATGCCCTCAAGGTCAATCCATTTTGTCGCAAGTAGCAGGATTTCCCTCTATGGCTGAATAATATTCCGTTGCGTACAGATACCACATTTTCTTTATCCATTCATCCATCAGTGAACACTTAGGTTGCTTCCATGTCTTGGACATTGCAAACAATGCTAATCTCTCGTTTTTAAAAGAGGCTAGTGAGGAAAGATGCTTTTTCAGAAAATGAGCTGTCTGGATACTCTCAATTTTATACTACGATTTAAAACCAAAAAATGGCTTTAAATGACTCACAGGTCATGGAACTATACAGACAGAGGGATGTACAGGCATTACTGAAGCCAGGTCTGTCCCACCAAACCACAAATATAGAAGAGGTATCTTTCCTAGTGCCTGTGTGTATGTTATTCACAGTTTTCAGCTCTCCTTCACCTCTTTGGTTTCCACGGAGCTCATAATTTTTGGTCTGTTTTATCACCTTGTTCCATCTTCTGGCATCTGTATACTCCTGATTCTCCTGACCTGGCTTCTAAATCATTTTGATTGCTCTGACCCTTAATGTTGAGTGTCCTCTCAAAATCCATATGTTGAAGTCCTAACCTCCAGTACTTCAGAATGTGATTTTATTTTGAGGCAGCATCTTCACGGGGTAATCATGTTAAAATGAGAACATTAGGGTGGGCGATAATCCGACATAACTGGTATTTTTATAAAAAGGGGAAATTTGGACACAGAGACATGCAGAGAAGGAAGATGATGTGAAGAAACACAGGGAGAAGATGTTTATCTACAAAACAACGGACAAGGTCTGGAATTGATCCTTCTTTCACAGAAGAAACAAACCCTAATGACTGACCTTGGGCTTCTAGCCTCCAGAACTGAGACAAGAAATTTCAGTTGTTTAAGGGACCCAGTCTATGCTACTTTGTTACAGCAGCCCTAGCAAACGAATACACTTACCACTTAACAAATAAATGGGTCCCCACTTTTCTCCTTGGTTCTAACTTATGACTTTGTCTCCTAAGATCCACTGACCCCTCAGTAAGGTAAATGGCCAAAAAAGCTCAATATCCAAAGATGTGTGTCCCAATTTTTTCACTTAAGTTGAATGACTTTTCTGATCCTTAGATTCCTTATACATGAAATAAGGATACTGTCTTACCTATCTGTCTGCAGAGATAAAGCTGAGATAGGATACCACACAGAGACTGTAAAATGCTACGCAAGTCTAAGGCATCCTGAGTCCCTGCTCTTTATTCATAATGAGCTGATCCTCTTGCCTAATTATAACAGACCACGGTTAGAAGGTTCTTTGGGAGGCTCAAGTTTAGAATTCTCCACTTTTAAGAGGGATACTTGCAGCCCCAGGCTTTATTCCTGCTATTTCTAGTTCAAGAGGCAGGATATGAGATGGATGACTAAGTCTGTTTTGCTCAAAGAGACAAGAATGTGGGGTGATGCTTCAAACTTTCACTGTTCACAAATCTCCAGAGGGTTTAAAAATAATTCCTCAGACAACATATTTATTTTGATAAGGTAATGAGTTATGGAAACCAATTCTTTTAGAGAATGGACTTTTCGGAGATGTATAAGGGGCGGAGAACTTTAGCGGCACGTCAAACTGTATTAACAAAATCGGAGTCCACTGAATGTGATTTTAAATTTGAAAAAATTAAATGCAGGATGCTAGCAGCTTTCCAAAGTATTTTGTATGCTCCTTTGCCTGCTTTTAAGATGATTTGCTAATAAGAATTTGAAAAATTGTTGTTTCTACAGTAATTAACACTTTTATAAAATTATTTATAAAAAAATATAACTTACTCCCAAATAGTTGACATTCTAGTTGCATAAATTCTTATCTAGTCTCAAACACTGCTCAAAAGAACTACATATTTAAATGATTCTACCCTTTTCAGTTCTCTAGAATGCCTCCAGATGGCATTAAAACCCTTCTCCTACTATATTTTACAATCAAAAATTTAAAAATTAGTAATATTTTAACCATTTAAAACCAGTCACATTCATTATATCGTTAGAAATCATGATAATGGAACTATTTTGAACTTTTAGGGTAACATCTTAAGAAACATGTAATCATAACCTTTATGAAACAAATAGCCATCCTATGTAAGCCAAAGGCTCTTCCTAAATTGAGAAACAGATCTTGGACAAATACACTCAATAATGTTATATCATAAGCTGTCATTTCTAATGAATAGCACTTTAAATGCTTAGTAATAAGAGCACTGGCCCAAATATAGATATACGCACAAAACTGTCTTATAATAAGAAAACACATTTAACTCCTCAGAAATGATAAAAAAAAAAAAATAATGATTTTTAAGGAGTAAACCTGTTACTAATTCCTATGGAGCTAAAATAATTTGTTAGCTTGTGAATTATGTAAACTTTGGCATATAAATTTGGCATCAAATTAATCGTCAAAACATTTTTTGGATTGCTGGGGAATTGAGAGGAAAAAGACAAAACGTAGAGTGAAGCACATGTTTTAAAAGAGCCTTTTCTTATCTTTTTAAAACTGCGTTTGTTAACTCAAAACTATGAACAAACCCTTGAGGGTCCAGAGATATCTATAACTGTATATTTCACATAATTCAGAGGTGAGGTTGCAAAGGGCAGGCTTTAAAATGACACTGGTACTCCCCAGGTGTGCAGGACAGACTATCTCCTAGTATGTGTGAAAAGTCCTCTAATTATGTAGGACAGTGATGGAAGTTGCCAAGCAAATTCCAAAAGCTTTCCTCCCCTCTCCCTGCCAAAATAATACCGTCAAATCTCGTTACATTTGTACTTTATGAAGAGGAGCCTTGTGTTTTCAAGATTATTCTTACTGGGCTAAAGCATAAGAAAGACCTCAAAATGCATATGCACCCAAAAGCATTTGAAAACACATTATCATGAGAAAGAGAACCACAGGCTTCTTTCCATTATTATTGTTACTATAACAAGATATTTGCGCTGTTTCATATTATAAGCATATTAAAGAACAATCATCTCGGGATAGAAACAGGAAACAGACTTACGATGTATTCGATGTGCCATTGTCTGGACTCCCTGGCTCAGCATCACCTTTCTCTTAAAAAGGAAGAAAATACCAACATGTGAGCGTTACAGCCTATAAGATTTAAGAGAGGTTCAATATATTTCCACATTCCTACTAACAACCATTCAAAATGTGCAGCAGGAGGCTTTTAAAACATCTTTTTTATTGTCCAAGAACCAGATTTGCAAAATAATTTCTGCTTTGTAATACAATGGCCCGGGCAAGGATCTGTGAATAGGTACTACGGAGCTGTTTGCAAACAAGCAGAGGTTCAGAGTGGAGACCCTGCCAAAAGATGAATACCTTACAGATGGCATCTGTTTCCTTCTACTTCTTTTACAGGAAACTTAAGGAAATAAACCCCATTAGCATTCTAGATGCAAGGCGTTTTGAATTCTGATCCCGTCTGCTAACACAAGCTAAACCAGGTCAGGTGACATCAGAACTTGGAGGAGAGAATTTTACACAACACTGAGGTTGCACCCTAGCTTACAAGATTCTCAAGAATTACACCCCACAGAGAGCCCCAGCAGCAGGTTCTGGGGTCACCCTGTTAATGCAGAATAAGATATAAATCAGAAATCCTTCCTGGCCATCTGAGAGACTAGTTAAAGAAATGTTTCTGCCGTCTGTGGTCACCGAGGATTGAATGGGCTTTAATGAAGGGAGCCTGGAACCAGTTCGTTTTTTGTAGTTTTAAAGGGCAAATTCCTCTTGCAATTGACATAATGTAAGTCTTAGATCCTCGGCCATTGATGGCTTGACACCATACATCCTTGTATTGTAAGGCACTTCTTTTTGTTTTCTTGGGGCTAGGGGATGGAGGAAGGTCATGACTGCCATTGTGAGTTAGCTGTGGTTAGTTAGGCTGGTTATGTAGTGCTAAAAGTTTAACATACCCCAGAGAAGGTTATGAGTTGCAAGAGATGGGCCTGATGGTGGCAAATTGCTTTGCTTTGCTCTTTCAAGTCAGGCCTGGAGACCTCACAGAATCCCCCAGTCTGCTGTTTAGGGCTTCAGGCTCATGTCCTGTACCAAGTCCCTTTTGTCAGCTGTAGCCATTAGCTTATTGTCACCGAGGCTTGGGAATGACCCCCTAAATTACATGATGAACACATTCTGAAGATATCGTCCAAACTGAACTCAAAAGGAAACTTTATAATTTCTTTTCCTTTTTGTTCTTTCAAACCGAACGGTTGTGAGAGAAAGAAGACAGTGACATATAGTGCACACATCTATCTCAGATGTAACTCTGTGGTAATGCGTGTCTACACACTGCCGGGACATACGTGAGGGACAGTCACCTTGTGAAAAGTCACATCTGTTTTAACTGCCTCAACAGCAAACACTGACGGAGTCCCAGTACGTGGGAAACCATGCTGAAGTAAAAACAGAGGCAGAGAATTAATAAACTTGCTCTAAAGCTTGCACGTTCATAACATATTTTGTCTTCCAGGCCAGGTTTGTTGTAAACTCACTTAGGAGACATGCAAGACCTTGTCAACTGGCTTTTGTGCTAGAAAATAACCTTAGTACTGTCCAAAATCACTTTTCAAATGAGAAACCACAATTCCTGCCAGAATCCTAAAGTACAGAGTTGTAACACCTGCATTACCTAAGATAAAACTAAATGGAGGTTTAATTTTTCTCAAACATAGCGATCTTTTTTTTCCCCTTTAATTTGGAGACATTGGTTACTTTCCCTGGTCTGTGGCTGCCAGAAGTTACCCCACATCCAATCATCATCAGGAATGTAGGCAGCAGGCTCAGAAGCCCAGGCAACAGTAAACATTTCTCAACAACTTATGTCATTAAGAAAAAGGAAATCAATATGATACATGAAGACATTGTTTGGATGTCTGAATAAATATGTTTTACCTTGACCAACAATGCTGCCAGATAACCCGCGGGCTGAGAGGACATAGGCCTTATTGCACATGGGATCTGGGGGCTGCAGGAATAGGGAGCCGGATCCGTGCAGGGACAAAGCTGCAGCTGATTATCTCTGCTCTTAGCAGCACTTACGTTGTGGCAACGGGGAAAACAGAATAGGTTCTGGCAATCAGGAAGGATGCAATGGGGCCAAACTGGGCATTTATGAACAGTCGGGGAATGAGTGCTCTCAGCTGATCATGAATTAACCTTTTTGGGGAAAAGTCAACGCAGGATGGAGTCAGGAAGTAAAACTATGTTTGCCCTTCAGAAAGAATGAAACACAAAATTCTCTCCAATATCTGGAAATTTTACGTGATGTAATTTCTGAAGTTAACTTGAAGTGTCTATGTGCACAAGCCATGGAGAATCATAGGCTCTTTATCAGGACCCGAGGGAAAATGATGGATGTGAGCTGGAAAAAATTCTCAGTAAGGGAGTTTTCAGTTGGGTGCTCAGGAGATGTTTCCTCTCCGCCGCCAATGAGGCCTGGTGGGGGTTCGTCCTGATTATTCCAGCTGTTTTCATGATAGATTCAACACTGCTCTCCTAGGGAAGGAACCTGCATTGATCTTTAAGACACTGGGCATAAGAGATAGGCTCAGGTGCAGTGTGGTCATTTTGCAGGCGGAAATATAATTAAAGAGAGAAAGAGAAAAAACGAGCCATAGAAAGAAAATGTATACATTCATACTCACATATAAATACATATGTATGTGTATATGTACATTACATGTATACTCTCAGCTTGACACTCTATATTTGTCTACCTGAGTCTTCCACAGTACCAAACATATATTACATGCTCAGTATATGTCTTCTGTCTGATGACCTATCATTAACACAGTGTCCCACGCTACAGTGGGAAAAGAGGAGAAAGGTACACATACCACTGAGATGGTATACAAGTTAAGGTATGAAACAGCTTGATGCCTCCAATAGGTCACTTAAAAAATTACAGTAGCTACATGTTTAATCCAGTAAATCTACCAAGGACTTTTATGTCGAGGAGTCTCTCTGGAAACACAGATAATATCTAATTCACGCCCCTTCAACTGAAAATGACTGCACTGCTGGAGTACCATAATTAGCGCTATGAAAAGGAAATCAAAATAGACCTAGGCTGTCTTCTGCTTCGAAGGCAAGTTTTGCTGTGCTACCACTTTATAATAAAAGTAATCTGTGCTCAGGGTAAAGAAAAAAAAAACTGAACAGTAGAGAAAAGGTAACGACTCTGCTTGCTTTTGTCATTAGTCCTGTTAGCCCTGCAACTATAACGCTAAGTAATATGCTTATTTCTAGATGAATCAACTTCAGACAGTATGTAATAATTTCTGATATGCAAAATGAGAGCTAAGATATTTAATACACTTATACTACCACCTCCCTTCCGCTTAAAATTTTTGTTAGTTCTGTTAAACTTTAGTGTCTAGTGGGTATTTTAACTTTGAATAAATTTAACCTATTTTTTGATTAAACAACTTCTGACAGTACCTTTTCTTTTATACTATGCGAAGTGAGGCAACTCACGTCCCACTATGCACAGCTATACCTTTCCTCCGGCATAGCCAAGATTTAAAATATTTATATTCTGTTCAGTAACTATTAATGAGTCATCCTCATTAATATTAATTTTTTTTTTTTAAGTTTTGTTTTTTCCACGGTACGCGGGCCTCCCACTGTTGTGGCCTCTCCTGTTGCGGAGCACCGGGGCACGAACCCGTGACCCCTGCATCGGCAGGCGGACTCTCAACCACTGGGCCACCAGGGAAGCCCCCCTCATTAATATTAATTTAATCAATAATTTAATTTTGGGAATTGCCCATAGGCCATGAGAAAAATTATACATGAATAATGGAATTTACAATATTATAACAACATATATATTAGCCTCTAAGGAACAGTAGAGAGACTGGACCTGCACAGAGGGTCTCTGCCACTACACTTGAAAGAAGGCAAGGGTTCCCAGTATTTACGTCAAATGGATTCTCATACTTATATCTCATCATGGCACAGGTTCATTTGTCCCAAGTAAAGGCTATGTTTTTCCTAAAGAGAAATTCAATAGAGCATGCACGTAATGTGTACAGAAATGTTTATATACAGTTTTTAAAAAGTAAAATGAGTTAACCGTAAAAACACATTCCAGGCTCAGAAGTGGGACACTGACAAGAAATAACCCAGAAGCCTCCTGAGCTTGTGTCCTATTCAAGCCCAGCTAGCTAGCTAGCAATGGATTTTTGTGTCAATCATTCTCCCTTTCTTGACAGTTTCTGCCACCATGAATTAATTTGTAAATAAAAGTCTTTACTTTTTCCTGACTTTAAATTTCATATGAATGCAATCATAGTGCAGGTATTCTTCTGGGATTACTTCTGTCATTCAATGATACGACTTTAGATTCAGCCAATGTGATGTGCATAGCTTTGGTTCATTCACCCTCACTGCTGTGCAGCATCTCCTTATAAAAATCTGTCATTTTGGGCTTCCCTGGTGGCGCAGTGGTTGAGAGTCCGCCTGCCGATGCAGGGGACACGGGTTCGTGTCCCGCTCCGGGAAGATCCCACATGCCGCGGAGCGGCTGGGCCCGTGAGCCGTGGCCGCTGAGCCTGAGCATCCGGAGCCTGCGCTCCGCAACGGGAGAGGCCACAACAGTGAGGGGCCCGCGTACAGCCAAAAAAAAAAAAAAAATCTGCCGTTTTCCTTTATTTGACACTTTTTCAGTGTTCTACTTAAGAAATACATCAGAAAGATGTTCTCTATTACCTTTTGAAAGTGTATAATTTTACTGTTCACATTTAGGTCTTCTACAAATGCCTGGAATAGTTTCTGTATATGATGTCAGGTAGGAGATAGTTTGCTTTTTTTCCCTATCGATAACCAATTATTCTGGTACTATCTATTAAGAAGCCCATTCTTTCCCCATTGATCTACATTGTTAGCTCTGACACGAATCCAGTTTTCATAAATCTGTGGTCTGTTTCTGGGCCCTTTATAACTGTTTCATTGCTCAATTTATTATTATCTTCATTACTTAGCTAAAACATTTATTCATTCATTCACTCATTCATTCATTCATATAATAATATTAGTAAGGCAAGGCTCCAACCTGGTCCTTCTTAAGGAGTGACTGAGTTATTTTTGGTCCCTTGTTCTATCAAATAAATTTGAGAATCGCCTTGTCAATTCCCAGATACACGGCTGCTGTTGAGAAGTCAACTGGAAGTTTAATTGTTACTTCTTTGAAGTTATTAAGGGCATTTTAAGAATTTTTTCTTTACCTGTGTGGCTTGCAGTTTAACTATAATATGTCTAGGGTGGACTTCTTTCTATTTATCCTGCTTAAGATTCATTGGGTTTCTTGAATCTATGGGTTAGTGTCTTTCAATTCTGGAATATTTTCAGCCATCATCTCCTTTAATATTCCCTCTGTTCCCTTACCTTTTTCTGGAATTCTAGTTAAATATATTTAGGCCTTCTCACTTTATACTCCAGGTTTGTTAACTTCCTTTTCATATTTTCCATTTCTGTCTCTCTAGGCTGCATTCTAGATAATTTCTTAAGTTCAATTTCCTGATTCATTACTTTTTCTTCACCTATGTGTAATCTGCTGTTAAACCTGACCAAAGAAATTTTAATTTCTGTTATTATTTCCTAACTTCTAGAGGTTCTGATTAGTACATTTTTCAAATGTTTTTGTTCTTTGTCATATTCTCAATTCTCTCATTTCTGTAAATTAACGTAAGCACTCTTACGTTATATTCCGGGCTTGGTAATTCCAATATCTGAAGTCCTTGGAGGTCTCTCTAATTCTCTGCTGTCTGTTCTTTTTCCTTGCTCTTGTTTCATTGTACATAAGCGTTTTTGACAATGAGTGCTCATTTCCTGAGGAATTCTATTTCTATTATTATTTATTCTTATCCATTTTCTTTTTCTGGTATTCCTACTAGCTGGATTTGGCCCTTCCACCCTGACTAATCTTCCACGTAACTTAATTTCCTTTCATATTTTCCATCTGACTTTTGCTTTATATTCAGAAAAAAAAATGTTTTCAACCTTATTTTCCAGACTTCAGACTTCAGCTATTATCGATTACATTTTTAAATTTTGTCAACCCTATTTTTAATTCTGGAGTGCTCATTTGTTCTGTACCTGCTTCTTTTTCATACCAATCTGGTCTTTTTATCTGATGCAAATAATTTCAAATCCTTCTGAAGACTGGCATTACATTTGAAATGTGTTTCTTCTGTTCCTTGAATTAAGTAGATTTCCTCTGCGTCATTCCTTCTCTTCGGTGCTCCTGGGTTAGGTATTCACATCTTTGAATGATAACAGGCTGGTTAACAAAGGTACTGGCGTGGATTTCCCATATTAATATATTGATCCATTTTGCTAACATACGTCTCCCTTGTAGGGAAGGGCTGATTTAGGGCTCTTTCTAAGTGGACAGGGTATGTTAACTGGAAGGCTTCATTTAGGGTTCAGGAGAAGAGGCCTCAATACAAGCTGGGAGCCCTGACTGCTCTCTCACTCCCCAACAAAAATAGGAAGTGCTTCATTCTGGGTGTATAGCATTTCGGTTTCTTTCCTTCTTGAGAAAAGTCGGCTCTTCCTCCGCCCATCAGAGATATCTTAAGGTATATAAGGTCTGGTATATACCTTATATATAAGGTATATAAGGTATATATCTTAAGGTATACCAGATATATTAAGGTCTGGTATTATCTCAGAATCTACTCTGCTTCTCTCTTAGGTACTAGCTCCCGACTAGAAGTCCTAGTTAGCTGTTCATTTTCTTAGCAAATATTACTACGGTTTTTTTTGTATTTTGTTTTTTTGCTGGAGGAAAGCTCTGTATGAAAACCCGCTAGGATAGTGGTAGAGGAGTAATGGGTGGAAGAATGGCCATGTTCCTATCACTACGCACAGTCAACGCCTCTTCTCTGCTGGGGTTGAGAGGAAATCAAGTCTCTCCTGGAGCTCCCAAGGACATTCCCTCTACCACCACAGCTTGTTCCTGTTTGGTTCATTATTTTCCTTTTTTCTTTTTCTAGGTCATGACCTTCCCTGCCCAGGATTATCTGTCTAACAGTAGGGTCCTGTCCAGTCTCCATTTTCCAGACACTCCGCTGAATTTCTGGTTCTCAGTGCTGTTACGGATTTATTTGCATCACTATTGCTTTATGGTTAGTTCAATGGAGACTCTGAAGGGAGGGAAAGAAGCGCTTATGCTCAGGCTGCCACCTGAACAGGACAGTCTTACACTTTTAAAAAACTGTAGACATACATCACCTGTTTTAATATTTAAGTTTCTCAATACTTAATTAGCCTCTATTTTATATTAAATTAAATTAATCGGTAATCAGCAAACTGGCTAAAGTAGCTCTCTTTAAAAAGACTTGGATTAAAAAATCATCTTCTGTTTAATTTATACACTCTCTTCTCTTAGTACCTACACAATTTAGTTTTTCTAATTTCAAAAAGATAAAAACGACTGACGTAAAGTGGGGAAGGTCAGTCCATTGATACACATTTTGTCTCTCTGAAGTACAGATTTTTCCTATTTTCTACATATTTACTGGAGTCATGACTCCCAAAGCTGTAATGATTCCAAACCAAATACAAGAAAGAGCATGAGAAATGCTGGTGGGACCAGCTCTCCTAAAATTTCCAATGTGCTATAATCTACAGAGGACACTCCAGTTTTTATCTTTATTTTTTTATTTTCCATTATGGTTTATTACAAGATATTGAATATAGTTCCCGGTGCAATACAGTAGGACCTAGTTGTTTAACTATTTTATATATAGCAGTTTGTATCTGCTAATCCCAAACTCCTAATTTATCCCCCCTTCCCCTTTGGTAACCATAAGTTTGTTTTCTACGTCTGTGAGTCCGTTTCTGTTTTGTAAGTAAGTTCATTTGTGTCATATTTTAGATTCCAGACGTAAATGATATCATATGATATTTGTCTGACTTATTTCACTTTGTATGATAATCTCTAGGTCCATCCATGTTGCCGCAAATGGCATTATTTCATTCTTTTTTATGGCTGAGTAGTATTCCATTGTTTATATGTACCACATCACTACGATTTTTAAATAGTGATATTACCTTTTTAGAGATGTGCTTGGTTTTGAGGGGCGGGGATTTATTTGAAAAAAAAAAAAATCCCCTTACCCCTAGAGAAGAGAAAAACAATTACAAATGTCCTCAGATGATGAAATGCCAGAGGGATTTATACCACACCATGCAAGTGCCACTCACAATTCCCCAGAAGATAGGTCTGCTTTTACATAATCTCAATTGTAGTATCAGCGAGTGAAAGTTATGTCATGCTGTAAAAATATGCCAGATGCAAACAGAAATCTTGGACAAGAATTCAGTCTCACACTGAAGGGACAGAAGCAACATTTTGGGGGGCAAGGTAATGGGTTAGTTATTAACTGCAGAATCTCATTTTCATCATGTGCAGAATGGAGATGTCATGCCTACTTCACACAGCTATGGTTAGGCTTAAATAAAATAGCATACATAAGGAAGAGACTGAACACAGACGGGACTGAACAGCTGTTTCCTTTGTTTTTCTTTATGTCAAAGACTCCAAGCTGAGAGAAGGTACATTTATTCTATTATATCTATTTTCTCCTCCCTTTACCCCGAACTGCTTAAATTCAAATGGAAAGAAATGGTGAGGGAAGCAATGGCATATGATGCTTTGGCATATGATGCTGATGCCTACACACCTCATGGACCTAACCATGCGTCTCCTGATTCCTTTCCTTACTATTACATTTATTAATTTCTAGAGATTTCAAGTCCCTTGGCATTTCACCTCTTCCCTGGTGCTAGTACTCACAGCAAATTCCAGCAGAGGGTGGGATAACTAAGGGATACTGCCTATGGATCATTATGCCATCATCCCCCTACGCTGACCTTTCTCTAGCTGTGCATTAAAAGTCTGGGGCTTCCCAATGCATTTGTCTGGATGTCTTTTCTCCATAATCCTCCGGCCCTCACAGATGCTCAGTAGGTCAGCCTCAGTTCCTAAGACACGTCTACTGGCTCAGAGTGATTTTCATGTTCAAACATAGCTTTGAAATTTGCAAGGGATGCTCTCAGCCGACCGGCCGATCAGGAGACTAACAGAGCCCAGTCTTTGTGGGTGTGCTTTCACGACATGAACGGGGTAGCTTATGCATATTTAATGCTCAAGAAAACATTAATACCAATTAACGGTGCCGAAGAAGAGAATTAAAACAATACTTCAGGGAATGATATTCTCTCTTTGATGATGAAGCCCACATGTTTTATTAGACACTGGGTTCAGTAACGAAATTCCTTCCTGGACCCTTTAGTCTGTCTCTCCCTGGAAGAGGGCATGGTTTCTTCATGGATTCTAAGGACATTTATCATGAGGTCTTCTGATCGCTTTACCCACCTATTTTCTTTCAATTTAGGTAACTCATTAGCTGCCTTTAAAAATTTTTCCCCCTCACACATACCAGAGGCCAACTATAAGAAAGGATGGTGTTCCTTCCTCCTAGGGTTGGTTTGAAATTCACCATTTTATGTTTTGGCCTTCCCTCCCTTGAATAAAAAGACAGAGGAGCATTCACTGTCACCATGCATCTTATCCACTTTGGGTAGCACTTGGACAAATGGCCCTCCTTTCCCCACTTTATTTTGTCTTTTAGTGAAATCCATTTTTTTTGCAGTCCGCGGGCCTCCCACTGTCGTGGCCTCTTCTGTTGCGGAGCACAGGCTCCAGATGCGCAGGCTCAGCGGCCATGGCTCACAGGCCCAGCCGCTCCACGGCACGTGGGATCTTCCCAGACCGGGGCACGAACCCGTGTCCCCTGCATCGGCAGGCGGACCCCCAACCACTGTGCTACCAGGGAAGCCAGTGAAATTCTTTTAAACCTCCTCACCTGCTCCACCCCCTCCAACGCCCACATATGAAGCTACAGAGAGAAACTTTTCTTACTTGCATTACTGTGTCCCGAGGAAGTGAGCTGAGAGTCCTAAAAAAAAAAAAAAAGAAAAGCAAGAAATATCAATTAATTTTCTTATTTTGACTTTCAAAATGTAAGTTGAATATGAGATATATTACTGGTCATTCAGAACCTAATCACAGATCATAATCTCTACCAGCTACCGTAATGAGAAACATTTACGTGTCTGTTAAGCAGTTCTGGTAACAGAGCTCACAATCACTTCCATGTTGTATTACAGACTTTTTGTTTTGTTTATTGAGGTGAAATTCACATAACATAAAATTAACCACTTTGAAATGAACAGTTCAGTGGCATTTCATACAGTCACAATGTACTAAACCACCACCCCTATCTAGTTGCAAAATATTTCTATCATTCCAAAGTAAAATTCCTTACCCTTTCGGCAGTGTTTCCCCATTTCCCCCTCTCCTCAGTACCTGGTAAGCACACACACATGCACATGTACTTGTTTGAGTCCTTCTTTTCAATCTTTTTTTTAAAAATTAATTAATCTATTTTTGGTTGCATTGGGTCTTTGTTGCTGCACACAGGCCTTCTCTAGCTGAGGTGAGCAGGGGCTACTCTTTGTTGTGGTGCGTGGGTTTCTCATTGCAGTGGCTTCTCTTGCTGTGTAGCACAGGCTCTAGACATGTGGGCTTCAGCAGTTGTGGCACATGGGCTCAGTAGTTGTGGCACGTGGGCTTCAGTAGTTGTGGCTCGCGGGCTCTAGAGCGCAGGCTCAGTAGTTGTGGCGCACGGGCTTAGTTGCTCCGCGGCATGTGGGATCTTCCCAGACCAGGGATTGAACCCGTGTCCCCTGCACTGGCAGGCGGATTCTTAACCGCTGCACCACCAGCGAAGTGTCCTATATTATTGACTTTTAATCTAACCCACTTCCCTTTGAACGTACCTTCACTCTCACCACCTTTCTGCAGACGAGGCTGGCAACCATCCCATCAGGGACACTCCACTGAACAACTGCTGTCAATCTCACATCGGTGGGTAGAAAGATTATTACAGATTTCCACTTATCTGAAATGGCAGAAAGCCAGTACTATGTGGTATCTGAGTTCAGTTATTGATCAGGTAAACAGTGATTGAACCTGATTTTATTTCCATTAAAGTGAAATGCTAAATTCTGCCTTGGGAATTCACATCCTCTTTCCTTGCAAAAGTCCCATTTAATATGAAATATACAGGAGAGTTATAAAAGAATGAATGAATTGAGACAGGGTCCATGAAGGACTACTGCCCTGCCCCCCTGGCTGCAAAACCCTGGGGGCCCCACAGAGTATGCAGATCCTTCATCCTTCACCGAGCCAGAGCCAGAGCCAGAGCCAGGCTGGGTTCACAGTAGAGGGCAACAAGCCCCAGGCACTGGGGCTTCTGTGTTTCCGCTTCTGTGTCTCCTGCTGCCCCATCCAGATAGACACCCTTACACCTATAGCTTCTGTCTCAAAGGCCTTCTCTCCCTTTGTGAACATCATCCCTGAGTAGATGCCTGGGGCGTGGCTCAACACATCTGCCCACTGTCATTTCAGCCTCCTCTGGGAGCATTCAAGGAGGCCTGCTATTGGGCCTCTATTGGGTCCTCAAGGGTTACAGAAGTGAAGGTACAAAGCCCTTGCCTTCCGGGCCTGGGAGCCCAGTGAGTCAGCAGAGGGGGTGATGTGTATGCAAGTTATGAGAACCCGGGGCTGAAAGGCATTTCACCACTGCTGTGTGGGAGTGCTTCAAGCCTCGATAGCCTGTCCTCATCTTTGGGATGCATGTCCTGCCATTTTCTGTTTTCTGCCTGGCAAACTTCTTTCTTCCTTCCAGGCTCAGAACAAAAAAGCTCAAGGGTTACCTGTTCTTTGAAACATTCCTGAATCTCAGAAGGACTTATTTGCTTTCTTTACGTTTACACTACACTGTGTCAAATTTCCATTACAGGAATTGTCTTTTCAACTATGACTCCTTAAAAAAAAAGCTTTATCAAGGTATACATGATATATTAACATAAACTGTACATATTAAAGTATACAAAAAGAACGCTACTATTATTGTCTTGACCCAAGGATGGCTCCATCCTATTAAGTAGCATTTTCTATTTAAACAACAAAAAGTAACATTTATTTATTAAAAAATAATTCAGAAAAATAGGAAAGTATAAGAAAAAGTTGCCTGTAATTCCTAACAGGGCATTTCTTTTTTTTCTTATTTTTACACCGGGGCATGAACCCGTGTCCCCTGCATCGGCAGGCAGACTCTCAACCACGGCGCCACCAGGGAAGCCCGTAACAAGGCATTTCTGAGATTACTCTACTGCTTTTAGTGTTTTGTTTTGTTTTTGCGGTACGCGGGCCTCTCACTGTTGTGGCCTCTCCCGTTGCGGAGCACAGGCTCCGGACGCGCAGGCTCAGCGGCCACGGCTCACGGGCCCAGCCACCCCGCGGCATGTGGGATCTTCCCGGACCGGGGCACGAACCCGCGTCCCCTGCATCGGCAGGCGGACTCCCAACCACTGCGCCACCAGGGAAGTCCTACTCTACTGCTTTTAATTTCCCACATTCACTCAGCAAGTGTGTGTCATTCTGACGGTCACGTGCACAGAGGAGAACCACTTCCTAGTTACTTAGAAGAATACCTGCAGTTGGAAACTTGTTCTCTTTTAAATCGGGCATTCCCAACACCTGAACTACTGTTGTGTACACAGGAATCCCCAAACTTCTTCAAAGGTGGTATTTAGCTGGGAAATAACGTTTTACAAGTCACAGAAATAACCAAGTAACCAAATAACCAAGGCAGCCGAGAAAGCCATTCAAGGAAGCACGATAAGAAATACCGTATTTCATCACACGTAACAAAACTGTGTTAGGCTGCATTACT
Organism: Lipotes vexillifer; assembly: GCF_000442215.2. NCBI lineage: Eukaryota > Metazoa > Chordata > Mammalia > Artiodactyla > Lipotidae > Lipotes > Lipotes vexillifer. The sequence continues at coordinate 1,609,822 of NW_006793929.1, forward strand.
TCATGTATTACTATGGAAGAAAATGGCTGCCAATTAATTGTAAAATGCCATCAGCTGTAAAACAAATCCTGATTTGGGGGATCTTAAAATGTGAAAAAAAATATGCACCTTAAACCGATAAAATATAGTTGTTCTTAAGCCATGTTGCTGATGGAGGGCAGTCTTTATCCTGTGAGAACACTCCTTAAAAATGGCTTTTTGGAACCATCTGAGCACTGCTGTACCCTTATCTCCTCTTGCTTGTCTGTCAATACATCATTAGAATTACAAAAGGCAAGAAATGGAAATATATCTTCTCTGATTTGCAGACCTCCACATGAAGCTAATTACTCTAGGAAAAAGCACCACGTGATGTGGTTTGGTCTTCCTTCTTCCACACCACTCACTTTCTTTTCTCTAAAGCTCAAAACAACTGAAATAATGTAAATGACAGTAAATTTAAATGTTTACTTTGAGGTAATGAAGTAAACATAAACTTTTAGCCCAAGCATTTTGTGGTCGTTTCTGAAGCATGCTAGGAACCCAAAGAGGGAGACATATCATAAACTTCCCAACTTCAAAGCACTTTCCTTCACACTTGCTGGCTTTCATTCTCCTTGTACTGTAGAAAGGGGAAGGCAATAGGATTCTCATTTCTGTAATCATGCTAGAACTCTTCTGCCTAATGCTTTAGAAACTGATCAGCAAGAACAGTTTCAAACCAGGTCTGATCCCATCAGATCTGGCATTCATTGCCACGTGAAATGCTTGTGAAATGCCATTAGATCCGCACAGATGCCTTCTGAGTATGGAAAAAGTTCTACAATTTTAGCTCTCTATTTGCATTTCAGAACTTAGGAGACTGCTACAGAAATCGAGGGAAAAGGACAAAGCAAATTCATTTCTTTTTCTTGGTTGAAATACCTCATAATGGCATGCATTCTTTGCTTTACCAAAGTCAATAACTTCTGAGATGTGAAGAATGAGGGAGGCACATCTGACAGTGTTTGTCTAGGGAACTGTGACTCCAAATTAAGCCTCCAGAGAATAGAAAAAAACATCCAAGTTCAGTTATCAATTGACTTTTTTATTATATATTATGTCCTTCAATACCCGGCCAAATTGGGGAAATTCTTGGAAGTATGTAGCTAATTAATTTAGTGGTACTGGTAACTCAGAAAGCACATTTAAATCAACTTTACTTGTGAGGTCAAACTGCCCCTTTAATCTCAATAAGGGCTTAATTTCGTTATTTATTAGTCATTTTGGAGATTCTGTCCTGCAAATTCCACAAACAATTCTAGCTTCTGCATACTAGCAACTGTGATCATCTCAAACATTAGTAGGTCTAATTCATGAATTGCAAGCCTCCAGCTGTCAGAATACTAAACAGTTGAGACACAGGTTAAAAGAGGTGCACTATGGGTGAGAACTAGTGATGTCTTTGAAGTAGGCACAGTCAGGGCTCCTCCAAAGATGTCTGTACCTTAATTCCCAGGCCCTGTGAATATGTTACCTCTCATGGCAAAAGGGACTTTGCAGATGTGATTCAGTTAACTATTTTGAGATGGGAGATGATCCTGGATTATCCAGGTGGGCCCAGTATCATCACAAAGTTCCTTATAAGGAAAAGGAGGAGGCAGGAGAGTCATAGAAGATGTGGCAAGGAGGGCAGAGGTCAGCGTGATGAGGGCCACAAGCTAAGTAAGCAGGGCAGCCTCTAGAAGCCGAGAAAGACAAGAGAACAAGTTCTTCCCTAAAACATTCAGAAGAAATGTAGCCCTGACCACACCTCAGTTTTAGCTCCGTGAAACTGATTTCAGACTTCTTCCAGAGTTGTAAGATAATAAATTTATGTTGTCGTGAGTCACTAAGTTTATGGTGACTCGTCAGAGTAGAAATGACACTAATGAAGTCTTATTTCTTTGATACAAGATAAAATTTTTTAAAAATATTTATTTATTTATTTGTCTGTGCCAGGTCTTAGTTGTGGGATCTTTTAGTTGAGGCCTGTGAACTCTTAGTTGCAGCACGTGGGATCTATCTAGTTCCCCAACCAGGGATCAAACCTGGGCCCCCTGCATTGGGAGCATGGAGTCTCAGCCACTGAACTGCCAGGGAAGTCCGATACAAGATACATTACCAGCACTTATTGTGAACTTTTTGAAAGAAAAGCATTATTAAAATCATGTAATGTCCCCATACTCTGTAAAGTCACCTATTTTTTTTTTTTTTTTTTTTTGCCACAATGGGTCTTGATTGCTGCGTGCAGGCTTTCTCTAGTTGTGGCGAGCGGGGGCTACTCTTCATTATGGTGTGCAGGTTTCTCATTGCGGCGGCTTCTCTTATTGTTCAGCACGGGCTCTAGGCATGCGGGCTTTGGCAGTTGTGGCTCGTGGGCTCCAGAGCACAGGCTCAGTAGTTGTGGCGCACGGGCTTAGTTGCTCCGAGGCATGTGGGATCTTGAACCCATGTCCCCTGCATTGGCACGTGGATTCTTAACCACTGTGTCACCAGGGAAGTGCCTGTTTGTAAATTATACCTTAATTTTTTTAAATTGAAAGAAAAGTCAAACCTTTAAAATATTCAGAAAGCTAGAAAAATAGAAGGAAGTACCCTCAGCTGGACACAATAAGAAATTATTATATTTAACAGTAACACATTGGCATCATTCTTATTAAGGGACTTTGGGACATTTTCAACACTTCAAAAAGAAAGCTTTTATCCTTTAGCTGTCACTCAACCCTCTCTCCCTACCCCTAAGCTGTAAGCGACCCCTAATCTATTTTCTGTCTCTCTGTATTTGCCTCTTCTGGACATTTCAATTATATGAAATCATATAAAATGTTGTCATTTGTGACTGGTCTTTCACCTTTGCTCAGCATATTTTCAAGGTTCATCCATGTTGAATCATGTATCAATGCTTCATTCCTTTTTATGTGGCATAATATTTCATTATAAAGATATATCACTTTTGTTTATTCATCAGTTGGTGCACATTTGTATTGCTTCCACTTTTTGGCTGTTATGAACAGTGCTGCTGTGAACACGTGTGTAAAAGATTTTTTGCAGACGTGTGTTTTCAATTCTCTTGGGGATATACCTAGGAGTGGAATTGCTGGGTCATACAATAATGCAATGTTTAACCTTTGAGGAAATGTCGAAACTTTTTCAAAGAGGCTGCACCACTTAAGATCCCACCAGCAACTGACATCAGGGTTCCAATTTTTCCACACTCGTGTGAACACTGGGTATTGTCTGTCTTTGATTTTAGCCCTTTAAGGTGTGAAGGAGTATCTCATGGTAGTTCTGATCTGCATTTCCTAAATGATAGCAATAGTGTCTTTTCATACGCTTATTAGTTATCTGTAGATCACCTTTGGAGAAATGTCTATTTAAATCCTTTGCCTATTCTTAAAACGAGTTCTCTTTCTATTATTGAGTTGTAAGACTTCTTTACTAATTGTGTTTCTGTAAATAAAGTTTTATTTGAACATAGTCACATTCATTCATTCAGATATTGTCTGCAAAGCCTAAACCATTTACTATCTGATCCTTTAAATAAAAAGTTATTTGACCTCTGACTTAAAACAATGAGTTATTGGGAAAGAATGAGATGAATATATCAGAAGAACAGAATAGACAGTCCGGAAACAAAACTGTGTACTTATGAGACTTTCAGTTGTTGACGTAGGTGGTATTTCAAACCAGTGGGGGGAAGATGGGCTAATTTGTTGACAGTGTTGTCATAATCTACTCAACCAATGAAAAGAATAAGGCTAGAACCCTATGACACACCAATGCAAACAAAATTTTTAAACCTAAAAACAAAAATTATAAAAGAATTACAATAAAATAGAGAACGCTGTTAGAATGTTGGGCCAGGAAAGATCTTTTTTCTCTGACATGAAAATTAAACACTTTGCTAGTACAAAAGGTACATAAGTAAGGTTGCAAGAAAATAGTTGCATCATATAGAACAGGCAAATGAGTAAGATATAAGGAGTTCCTACGAATCATTTTTTTAAAGTGGTAATGGACATGAGTGGGCAATCTGCAAAGGAAAAACAGTCAATGCTCAAACTCAGAAATTACTGGAGAAGTGCAAATTAACGAAATAACAGTTTTTCATCCATACTACAGACACGATGATGAAAAACCAGATAATATTAAACACTGGCAAAGATTCATAAAAAAATACTCTTGAAACATAGTCAAGGGTAAATAAGGCTTCTGATGCCTCTAGCACCCCAGCTCCTGTTCTAGGTGTCTGGACAAGAGACACTGAATAAGAGGCACACACAGAGGCACTTACAAAAACTGTGTGTTGTAATAGTGTTTGTGTTAACAGCAAACCACTAACAGTCTCAATGTCCATTAAAGGAGCTTGAGCAAATAAATTACAGCAAATTCACACTATGAGATATTTTCCTGCTGTTAAGAAAAAGTAAGAAAATCTCTACATATTCACTTGGGAAGATCTCTAAATATGCCTTGTTAAGGGAAATAAAATCCGACTCTTAGAATGGAATTTACCATTGTGATAATAATGAATTCTTCTTTCAATAATTTACTTTAGAACATTGTGGTGCTCATATTTAGCAATGATATTTATGTACTGTGTGTATCTGGAAAGAAGTCTACTCTTAGAAAAAGTACTTTTAGTACTATACCATTTAGGATTTTTAAAAAACTGCATATGCACATATGTGTATATAACACACAGGGAAAATGACTGAAATGGTACACACCAAACTCTTGATAGTAATCTGTGGGTAGGGAAGTAAAATCTGGACAAGGGCACGAGAAACTTTCATATTTTGCTTCTTCTATGTGCATAATTTCACCTTTATAATGAATATGTAATTATGTGTTGGATGGTTAATAAAAATCAAAACTTATTAGACTCATGTGTAATTTAAATATATTTTATAGCTGATATTTTGTGTATGCTGGTTCTTAGAAAATATGGAAATCATTTTTTTAAGTCCTAGAAAATATTTTCAGCTTTATAAAAGATAAACGAGAAATTATATACTTCATGTCCTCAATTCTAAGACACTGATTTTAAAATACATCATTAATTTAGTAATAGCTTTTCAGGAAAAAACAAGACATACAATCACACTGGATGTATAAAATGATCGTAAGATGCATTTCAACTTCACAAGTGTTTTTAGATAACGTGATAATTGTAATATTCATCATATTTTGCAGGAAGTATGGAAGTGGAGGTAGGTAGGACTGCAAGTTTGATTTCTTCCCTTGGAATGAACAGACTTATGCTTGCAAACTGTTGAAAATCAGATCCATGTGCCTGCAGCAGGA
>NW_006793929.1:1615140-1615493 GCF_000442215.2 Lipotes vexillifer
GAAAAGACAAAAGGGAAACCCACTGTCCACTAAAAATCTCTGTGTGAGTAAAGCCTACTCAACCTGGGCAACGCAGGATCTCACCTTATTTGGAAATGGAAATTTGCTCGGTTCCACTTTTCCAGGTGCTGGAACAGCTGAAAGTGGTGGAAGCCAGGTCATCTCCTAAAGGGAGGGGAAAACAAACAACATTGTAATACAGAGAGTATTTAAACTCAGTAGCATACAAAGCAGTTTCACAAGTCTGTCTTAATAAGCATAGACGGAATAAGGAATGAACAACAGATGAATAGAAATGAAAGGGATTTTTTTAAAAAAAGGATTTAAAAGCCACTTTTATAATTTCTTTCCCT
>NW_006793929.1:1615503-1620264 GCF_000442215.2 Lipotes vexillifer
TCTTACCAATTCTTGGTTCAATGGCTATTGCCATCAACCCTTTATACCTTAAAGAGATCTACAAGCCTGTCCTATTTTCATTTCATTTAATCTCCTAAGTAAAGGGACAACCCAGTAGTAAAAGTTCTATGGAAAATGCCATACAAAGGGAGCTGCTTCCCACAAAATTTACAGAAAGTTTCTGAAGTAATGAACAAAGTACTTTTAACATTAGGGATCATTATTAGCGGGGCTATTTATTTTATTAGAAACTCCTATCAGTGTAGGTTTCCAATAGGTCCCACACGTCATTTTGGTCTTCATAAAAATGTCATTCATGGAGAAGTGAAAAAACCAATTACACATATGAAATAAAGAGAGAGTGCTGTGATTTTTATAACAGTATTAAGAACACAACTTAGGCTCAGCATGTAATATTTCATATGCTCATGACATACACTCTCACTAAACTGTGAGAGAGTGCAAGGTGGGGAGGGGTTTGTTGCATTCACATCCAATATTTTTCTCCAGCTCCTTCTCCTGGAAGATATTTGCATTCACTAAATGAGTGTGGAATTAAATCGAATCCATTTCTGATGACCAGGAAAGTGACTTGGAATTTAAAATCAGTTCTGAACCCTATTTCTTGATTCCTTCCACTTCCAAATCTAAGCAAGTACAGAGGCAGGAGTTGATCCACTTTGAGAAAAGTAAGAAATTCTCTCTTTAGGTGAAGACAATTTCTCACTTCCCTGGGTTGTGGGGCGGGAGGTTGAAAAGGGAATCTGTCTGGTGTCTGAAGGGAGAGTTTCTCAAGGCTGCTCTTGGGCCTTCTTTTCTTGGGTAACTCTCTTCCCCCAGCACCAGAGAGAGCGTGGACCCACACGGAGAGCATGTTCAAACCCACCAGGGAAGGACCTACTGACCCTATATCACCTCTCACCTACTGTGACACATGTGCCCATTGGGTGGTCAAACTCCTAGACACTCGAGGTGTCCCTTCTCCATCCTGATGTTACCAAGCTTTCTCCAGTGGAAAGCAAAGGAAGATCCAGTGTCCCTTTATGACCCTCGCTCCTCTGCTCCCCAAGTACCTGCCTGTTCTGTCCTGTATCCGACCCTGTTGTCTCTTTTGAGGAGGATGCTAAGCAGCCCTGCTGAATTTGTGTCCAGGAAGACAGGCGGTGCTCAGTACGTTTTATTTTTTATTTTTTTGCGGTACACAGGCCTCTCACAGTTGTGGCCTCTCCCACTGCGGAGCACAGGCTCCGGACGCGCAGGCTCAGCGGCCATGGCTCACGGGCCCAGCCGCTCCGCGGCATGTGGGATCTTCCCGGACCGGGGCACAAACCTATGTCCCCTGCATTGGCAGGCGGACTCTCAACCACTGTGCCACCAGGGAAGCCCTGAGTACGTTTTTGAACTACTATCTCTGCAATGTCTCTACCTTTCTTTCTGGTTACCTGAACTACCACCCTAATCACACCTTCATTATTTTTAACCAGAGGACATTAATGGTTTCTTTTCTTTACTTTTTAAATTTTATTTTATTTATTTATTGTTTTATACAGCAGGTTCTTATTAGTTATCTATTTTATACATATTAGTGTATATATGTCAATCCCAATTTCCCAATTCTTCTCACCACACCTCACTGCCACTTTCCCCTCTTGGTGTCCATACGTTTGTTCTCTACATCTGTGTCTCTATTTCTGCCTTGCAAACCGGTTCTTCTCACCACACCTCACTGCCACTTTCCCCTCTTGGTGTCCATACGTTTGTTCTCTACATCTGTGTCTCTATTTCTGCCTTGCAAACCGGTTCACGTCTGTACCATTTTTCTAGATTCCACATATATGTGTTAATATATGATATTTGTCTCTCTCTTTCTTACTTCACTCTATATGACAGTCCCTAGGTCCATCCGCGACTCTACAAATGACCCAATTTCGTTCCTTTTTATGGCTGAGTAATACTCCATTGTATATATGTACCACATCTTCTTTAACCATTCATCTGTCAATGGGCATTTGGGTTGCTTCCATGACCTGGCTATTGTAAACAGTGCTGCAATGAACATTGGGATGCATGTGTCTTTTTGAATTATGGTTTTCTCTGGGCATGTGCCCAGTAGTGGGATTGCTGGGTCATATGGTAATTTCAGTTTTTGTTTTGTAAGGAACCTCCATACTGTTCTCCATAGTGGTTGTATCAGTTTACATTCCCACCAACAGTGCAAGAGGGTTCCCTTTTCTCCATACCCACTCGAGCATTTGTTGTTTGTAGATTTTCTTACGATGCCCATTCTAGCCGGTGTGAGGTGATACCTCACTGTAGTTTTGATTTGCATTTCTCTAATAATTAGTGATGCTGAGCAGCTTTTCATGTGCCTCTTGGCCATCGGTATGTCTCCTTTGGAGAAATGTCTATTTAGGTCATAGGCCCACTTTTTGATTGGGTTTTTGTAATATTGAGCTGCATAAACTGTTTACATATTTTGGAGATTAACCCTTTGTTGATTCATTTGCAAACATTTTCTCCCATTCTGAGGGTTGTCTTTTCGTCTTGTTTATAGTTTCCTTTGCTGTGCAAAAGCTTTTAAGTTTCATTAGGTCCCATTTGTTTATTTTTGTTTTTATTTCCAATACTCTAGGAGGTGCGTCAAAAAAGATCTTGCTGTGATTTATGTCAAAGAGTGTTCTTCCTTTGTCTTACATTTAGGTCTTTAATCCATTTTGAGTTTATTTTCGTGTATGGTGTTAGGGAGTGTTCTAGTTTCATTCTTGTACATGTACCTGTCCAGTTTTCCCAGCACCACTTACTGAAGAGACTGTCTTCTCTCCATTGTGTATCCCTGCCTCCTTTGTCATAGATTACTTGACCACAGGTGGGTGGGTTTGTCCCTGGGCTTTCTATCCTGTTCCATTGATTTATATTTCTGTTTTTGTGCCAGTACCACACTGTCTTGATTACTGTAGCTTTGTAGTATAGTCTGAAGTCAGGGAGTCTGATTCCTCCAGCTCCATTTTTTTCCTTCAAGACTGCTTTGGCTATTCGGGGTCCTCTGTGTCTCCATACAAATTTTAAGATTTTTTGTTCTAGTTCTGTAAAAAATGCCATTGGTAATTTGATAGGGATTACACTGAATCTGTAGATTGCTTTGGGCAGTACAGTCATTTTCACAATATTGATTCTTCCAATCCAAGAACATGGTATATCTCTCCAGCTGTTTGTCTCATCTTTGATTTCTCTCATCAGTGTTGTATAGCTTTCTGAGTACAGGTCTTTTACCTCCTTAGGTAGGGTTATTCCTAAGTATTTTATTCTTCTGTTGCAATGGGGAATGGGACTGTCTTTCTAATTTTCTGATCTTCCGTTGTTAGTGTATAGGAATGCAAGAGATTTCTGTGTATTAATTTTGTATCCTGCAACTTTACCAAATTCATTGATTAGCTTTTGTAGTTTCTGGTAGCATCTTTAGGATTCTCTATGTATAGTATCATGTCATCTGCAAACAGTGACAGTTTCACTTCTTCTTTTCCAATTTGTATTCCTTTTATTCTTTTCTTCTCTGATTGCCGTGGCTAGGACTTCCAAAACTATGTTGAAAACAGTGGCAAAAGTGGACATCCTTGTCTTCTTCCTGATGGTAGAGGAAATGCTTTCAGTTTTTCACCATTGAGAATGATGTTTTCTGTGGGTTTGTCATATATGGCCTTATTATGTGGAGGTAGGTTCCCTCTATGCTCACTTTCTGGAGAGTTTTTTTTATCATAAATGGGTGTTGAATTTTGTCAAAATATTTTTCTGCATCTATTGAGATGACCATATGGTTATTATTCTTCAATTTGTTAATATGGTGTATCACATTGATTGATTTGCGTATATTGAAGAATCCTTGCATCCCTGGGATAAATCCCACTTGGTCATGGTATGTGATCCTTTTAATGTGTTGTTGGATTCTGTCTGCTAGTATTTTCTTGAGGATTTTGGCATCTATATTCATCAGTGATATTGGTCTGTAATTTGCTTTTTTTGTAGTATCATTGTCTGGTTTGGTATCAGGGTGATGGTGGTCTCCTAGAATGAGTTTGGGAGTGTTCCTTCCTCTGCAGTTTTCTGGAAGAGTCTGAGAAGGATGGGTGTTAGCTCTTCTCTAAATGCTTGACAGAATTCACCTGTGAAGCCACCTGGTCCTGGACTTTGGTTTGTTGGAAGATTTTTAATCACTGTTTCAACTTCATTACTTGTGACTGGTCTGTTCATATTTTCTATTTCTTCCTGGAAGGAAGCTTATACCTTTCTAAGAATTTGTCCATTTCTTCCAGGTTGTCTCTTTTATTGGCATAGAGTTGCCTGTAGTAGTCTCTTAGGATGCTTTGTATTTCGGCAGTGTCTGTTGTAACTTCTCCTTTTTCATTTCTAATTTTATTGATCTGAGTCCTCTCCCTCTTTTTCTTGATGAGTGTGGCAAAAGGTTTATCAATTTTGTTTATCTTCTCAAAGAACCAGCTTGTAGTTTTATTTATCTTTGCTATTGTTTTCTTTGTTTCTATTTCATTTATTTCTGCTCTGATCTTTATGATTTCTTTCCTTCTGCTAACTTTGGGTTTTGTTTGTTCTTCTTTCTCTAGTTCCTTTAGGTGTAAGGTTAGAATGTTTATTTGAAATTTCTCTTGTTTCTTGAGGTAGGATTGCACTGCTATAAACTTCGCTCTCAGAACTGCTTTTGCTGCATCCCACAGGTTTTGGATCGTCGTGTTTTCATTGTCATTTGTCTCT
>NW_006793930.1:0-365 GCF_000442215.2 Lipotes vexillifer
TGCATTTAAAGCCTATGAAAATAGGCAGAACGCCAACCAGGATGCCCTTGGCCAAAAAGGGCAGATGTGTTTTTTCCTGAATATATTCATGAAAAAACGCATACGCCCTTTGTGGCCAACCAAGCAAGCTTGCAATGGAAATGTGCGCTACAATGAACTCTCACTTCCCCCCGATCAAAAAGGCAATCTGAAAAAAGTGTAAAATCCAGAAAGGCAGGACAGGTCAGGGAGAAGATGGAGTGTTGTTATGCTGATGGGCGGGATGTAAATTGCAAACAGCCACCCTGGAGAAATGTATGGTTTTTCCTGAAACATCGAAAAAATCAAGGTACATAGCCTCAGGCACTAGGTTTAGGGAAACAGAA
>NW_006793931.1:0-289 GCF_000442215.2 Lipotes vexillifer
CAAAAAAAAAAAAAAAAAAAAAAAAAATAAGGTGGCCATATGTACGTGGGTTTATCTCTGGGCTTTCTATCCTGTTCCATTGATCTATATTTCTGTGTTTGTGCCACTACCATACTGTCTTGATTACAGTAGATTTGTAGTATTCTCTGAAGTCAGGGAGTCTGATTTCTCCAGTTGCATTTTTCGTTCTCAAGATTGCTTTGGCTATTTGGGGTCTTTTGTTTTCCCATACAAATTGTGAAATTTTTTGTTCTAGTTCTGTGAAAAATGCTAGTGGTAGTTTGATAGG
>NW_006793932.1:0-4760 GCF_000442215.2 Lipotes vexillifer
CGTCTCCCACTACCATCAACTTGGGGATTAGGGTTTCAGCATATGAATTTGTAGGGACACAAACATTTGGTCCATAGCAACCAGTGACTTTACACCTCAGTTTGCACATCTGTGCCTGAGGGATAATTATCCAACCAATAAAGTTTCAACAGAACAATGTCTTTAAAAGCATGCGAGGGGGTCACACTCATAGAGGCGGACGGGCACCTCCCTGCCCTTCAGAAGTCTTGGAGGGCTTCCCAGAAGAGATGACACGTGGAGTACTGAAAGACTTTTGGGAAGTGGTCAGGCCAAGGAGAGAAGGGAAGAGGTGGGAGGGAAAAGATGTGGCAGAGAGAAGAGCCTGAACTGGATGGGCTGAGAGACTTTACCGCGCCCGACTGAAAGGCTATAGAGGGAGCAGGGAGAGAGGAGGCGGCAGGACAGGGCCGGGGCCAGATCACAGGGGCCTTGAAGCCATACATCTGGGCTCCATTCAGTGGGAGACAAGGAGGCTTTGAAGGATTTTGAACGACGAAGTGATATGGTCAGATTGAGGATTTAGAACCTCCCTGTAGCTACTGCAAAGAGAATGGTCCTCAGTCACACCCCAGGCTGAACCACTGCAGACAGAGAAGGGAATGTCCCATTTTTCAAGGCATCTCACATCCCCCTCCTTTCCCCCCACCACCATCTCCACACCCCATAATGCTCGCACCTGCCCAGGATCTTGAAGGGGCCGAACAAACGGAATGCAAGAGCCTCAGACCCCATTCCCCTCCCAGCCAAGCCCTCAGGGCGTCAGACCCCCTGGCAAGGTCTTAGAAAGAAAAGGCAGTACCTGTCTCTTCCACTACATGCTCCTGCTCTGGGCAGTGCAGGCTCAGTGAAGCACAAAAAACAAAGAGAAGACCCTTACCCAACATCCTGAGCTCAAAGGGGCTGCCGTCCAGTGAGGGAAGACGCCTCCCATTTGCAGCTGGCAGAGATGAAGGAGCAGAGTTCAGGGCATGCTGGTGATGGTTCTGCCCAGGCTGGCAAGACATCCAGAACCTGGACAACCAAGGGAGACTTGAGGTCTGGACGGCCTAAGCCGCTGCTCTGGCCACTCTCTACCTTGGGTGCCGAGAGCATATTAACTGAAAGAGGAGAAGCTGCCCCCTTGGGACAGGCCCACCTCTGGAGAGTCCCACTGCCTAGGGTCGCTCTTGGCGTAAGGGTGGTCGCTGGGGGCGGTTGGGTTTGAGTCAAGCCCCTGCTTATAATTTGCTGTCACCCGCGTGGCTAGGAGGTTGAGCTGAATGATGCTGACACTGACGCATCCATCTCTGGGGTTCTGTGAAAACTCTAGCCCCTTGACCCTGTGTGCCTCGTCCGATGGTAACAACACATCTCTTGTCTTTTCGCACTAATTGTCCTGGTCTTGACCTCTGGCCTGGGTCTGTGAGTCTGGGGCTCCACCTGTGGGTCTATGGTCTCTTGCCTGCCACCAGAGGCGGTCCACGCCATGAGGGCAGCTGCAAGAACATTGAATTTGAAATTAAATGACTGCTTGACTCCCGGTGCTGCCATTTACTTCTCTCACTGTGTCGAGTAAGTTCTCAGATTCTCTGAGCCTCAGTTTCAACGTCTGCGAAAGGGAACTAAGATTTCTGGCCCCTTCAGAGCTGGTTGTGAGCAATAATTAAGAACATGTGAAACTTTGGACAGACTTATAAAACGATCACATCATTTGCCAGGACGCTCTTGGGTCTGGGAGGTCCCGCCCCTCCCGGGCAGCCCCACAGATGGGCTTGATGGTGCGTTTGTTTCAAGGCCACCTCGCCCCACCCCCTGAATTTCCAGGTTGTTTTCCATATACTCTATTAAATGGTGGGAAAAACATTGACTTCAGAGTCCAAGATGCCTCTGTTCAAATCCCAGCTCTCGTACGAACTAGGTGAACTTAGAGCAGTCACCTTACCTTCCTGAGCCTCAGTTTTCTTGTTTGCAAACTTGAAACACCCACTTATGGTTGTGAGAATAAATGAGGTAACATCTACAAAGCACCTGGCCAAAGTAGACATGCTGCAGCCTTCCATCCGTTCCTCAAGGCAAGAGTTAGACATTTATAAATGCTCATCTCTTTCAGAAAGCACAGCCCTGGCAGGAATCTAACTCAACCCAGAATGTGACAAACTCTTACTCTCCCATCCCACCCCTCTCATGCCTCACTAAGGGATGTTCTGTCCCATGTCCGCCCATGTCCCCTGGTGGTCCAATCAATTAGCACGAGGTTACCGTGAGCAGTGCAGAAGGTGGGGATGCGGGACAGACAATGAATTCAAGGAACTGAAAACCTATGTGGGCAACAACTCAAGCATATGGAGTATCCCAGGTCCCTGTGCCTTCATAGGATGCCCAGTGTGTGACAGAGGCAGGGAATGCTTGTGTATCAGAGGAGAGAGAGTCCCCTAGGGGCTGGAGAACATCACCCCCTGTGCATCACAGGCACCTAAGAACACCAGTGGGAAAGGCAGTTAGTGGGGGCCAAAAGGTTCCTCCCAGGTTGAGGGTAACGAGGATAGAGGGGGAGGACCCAGGGGTGGGGAGGCATGACTTCAGGCCCAGCTGCTACCATTGGCCTGGAGCCACTGGTTAGCTCCTCTCATCTGCAGCCTCGGGTCTGAAGGACAAACTGGTATAAAGCATGAAGAGAAGTCTAGGGAGAAGCAGGCAGACCTGGGTCCAAGCCCCAGCCCCGACACATCACCTCTGAGGCTCTGGGCAAATCAAGTCACCTGTCTGAGCCCCATTTTCCTCCTTGGGCCTCATGGGAAGGGAGCGCCTCTCCACCTGCTCCCAGGACTGCTGGGAGGATCAGCTGAGAGAACACTGAGAACACACTTGCAGAACATGAACCTTAGTGTCTGGAGTGGAGATGCTGGCCATGGTTGCTCTGACAGAGGCTGCGTGGAATCCCCCCTCCCCCAGGAGCCCAGAGTAAGGTAGGGACCCAGACATTGGGAGGCAGGTGGAGGTAGAGGGGGCCACAGGGCCAGTGTCCTTCCCAAGCTGGAGCAAGGGCAGCCTCAGGAAGGGCTAGAGCCCCGTGTCCAGCAGACAGAATCCACAGACATGACTCCCCACTCTGGGGGCACCAGTCATGACGCAGGCGAGAGGAAGTGATGTATGGAGAGAGCCCTCCAGCCTGGAATGAGTCAACTCCATATCACTGCCCATCCCCAAATACCTCTCCACCTTCCACCTTAATCCCCTCTGCCCTGCACCTTTCTGCCCTTCCTAGATGCTGAGCTCCACTTCTGACCCAGGCTCGGTGACTGGGTCAGCTCCTGGAAAGCCCCAGCGGGGGTCGTGGAGCTGCCAGCAGGGGCTGGACCTCCTCCCCTCCCCCACCCTTACCCGCCCACCTTCCTGAGAGCCGTCACGGGATGCTCAGTGTTTCCTCGCTCCTCGGCTTTATAATTAAGCATCCTTGTCCTCAGTCCGCTTCCTAACCTATTCATTGTGTGTCATTAGTGGATAATTGGACGGAACTGAAAAACCTTGAGAGCTCCAAGCTGGACTCCAAGGCCCCTCCCCATGGACTCGGCAGCCTCCTTCACTCTTGCTCCAAGCCAAGGTGTCAACCCATCTCATTCTCTCCCTGCTGTGTCTCCTCTTGCCCTCGGTCACTGTTTAGAGCTGTATATTCCCCTCCCCCCTCTTCCTGGTCCACAGCAAGGCTGTGATCAGGGACCTTACATCACAGAGCTCAGCATCCCGAGTCCTAGCCCTTTCCCTGGGCAGGTACTAGGTGCTCAATAAACATTTGCTGAATGAATGAATACATGAATGAATAATGGCATTTCACAGATGAATACTTCCTGTTTCACCCAACAGTTTCAATCAAAGTGTTTTCTGTCATCTATGACCGGGGGGTTGGGGGGATAGTCAAAATATTTAAGAATCAGCACTGGGGCAGGGGTCCTAAGGTCCCTGTGGGCCAGGCATGAACCTTTTAGTTTCTGGATGCTGGGAGGATACTGGAGACCCCGAAGTGGGGTCCTTGGCAGCTGTGACGCTCACAAAGCTCTGGGAAGTAACTACTTAGCCGCCGAGGTGGAAGAACTTCAGCATTTTAAAGGGTTACTGGTGCATCCAGGCTGAATGTGAGACCTGGATGAATGAATGAGTGAATGCATCACTCTATCTCTAGGTGGCTCTGTGTCTTGTCTTGGTTTGCTTTGACTCCCTCTCTTCCTTTCTGTAATGTGTTGGGGTTATTTCCCTGAGAAAAACCCCAAGGAGCTGCTCCTGGAATCGGGCAGGAGAAAAGGGCAGGACAACCTATCAGCACCACAGCCAGGCTGCCCCCATGGAGCCCAGGCAGCCTCACTACCACACGTCCTGTGCCCAACGTAAGGACGCAGAAGGGCCGGCGGACAGGCAGCAGCATGCATGGCCCCTAGCCCTCTGCCTGGGAATCAGGACTCTGGGAGCCTGTCCCACCCTGACCCTGGCCTGCTCTGTGGCCTTCAACAAGTGGTTTGCCCTCCAGGCAACAGTTTTGCCAAATGCAAAATGGATTCCCTGCTCCAACTCTGAAATATCTGTCAAGATCAACAAGCCAGAAGCCAAGGAGGCTGATCCTACACTTGCTTATCCAGGACAGGCAGGAAGTCCCCTGCCCAATCAGGAGGGACAATGTGATGTTCACCCCTGTGGTCCAGGGTCTTTAACGACCCCATTCTTAGACCAGCAGCCCACAGCAGAGCTCTTGCTTTTCCCAGTGTTTCCCT
>NW_006793933.1:0-1237 GCF_000442215.2 Lipotes vexillifer
CAGGGGACACGGGTTCGAGCCCTGGTCTGGGAGAATCCCACATGCCGCAGAGCAACTAGGCCCATGAGCCACAACTGCTGAGCCTGCACGTCTGGAGCCTGTGCTCCGCAACAAGAGAGGCCCGCGCACTGCGATGAAGAGTGGCCCCCACTTGCCACAACTGGAGAAAGCCCTCGCACAGAAATGAAGACCTAACACAGCAAAAATAAATAAAATAAATTAATTTAAAAACAAAAAAGAGAGAAAAGACATGAATTATTGATACCAGGAATGAAACAGGGACTATCACTTACAACCCTACAGAATCAAAGAATAATGGAATACTACAAACAACTCTGCACACATAAATTAAACAACTTAGATGAAATGAAATCAATTCCTCAAAAAACACAAACTACCACAACTCACTCAATACAAAATAGATCATTTGAATAGTCCTATACTTTATTAAGGAAAGAAATTTGTAATTTAAAAACTTCTAGAAAAAGAAATCCCTAGGCTTGGATAGGTTCTCTGGATAATTCTACTGAACACAGAAAGAATTAAATTCTATACAATATTTTCCAGAATATAGAAGATAAGGGAACATTTCCCAACTTGTTTTATGAAGCCAGCATTACCCTGATACCAAAACCTGACAAAGGCAGTATAAAAAAAGAGAAACTACAGACAAATATCCTTCATGAATACAGATGCAAAACTCCTTAACACAAAATTAGCAAGTAGAATTCAGCAATATATAGTATAAAAAGAATTATACAACATGATGGAGTCATGTTTATTCCAGGATACAAGGCTGGTTCAATATTCAAAAATCAATATAATCAACCAAATTAACAGGCTAGGGAAGAAAAATCACATGAACCTTTCAACTGACAGAAAAAGCATTTGACAAAATCTAACACCCATTCATGATAAAAACTCTCAGAAAACTAGAAATATAAGGGACCTTCCTTAACTTGATTTTTTTTTTTTAATCTACCGGAAAACCTAACATCATACTTAATGGTTAAAGGCTGAAAGCTTTCTCCTAAGATCTGAAATCTACTCTTACCACTTCTAAGTGGTCTACTCTTACCACTTCTATTCAACCTAATACTGCAAGTTCTAGCCATCACGACAAGACAAGAAAATAAAAGGCATATAGATCAGAAAGGAAGAATAAAAACCTTCCCTATTGGGCTTCCCTGATGGCGCAGTGGTTGAGAGTCCGCCTGCCGATGCAGGGGACACGGGT
>NW_006793934.1:0-6209 GCF_000442215.2 Lipotes vexillifer
TGGGATCTTCCCGGACCGGGGCACGACCCCGTGTCCCCTGCATCGGCAGGCGGACTCGCAACCGCTGCGCCACCAGGGAAGCCGCAGGACCTCACTTCTAAAACCTCCCAAGACTCTTCTCCCAAAAAGTTCCAACCCTGGACACGTCTCTCCCAAAACATCCGGACTCCGGGTCTGGTATAAGAACTTCAACAAGGTCTGTCTAGCTCCGCCCAAGCCTGACCTCCTCTTCCCGGAAGTCAGCCCGATTTCTGTCAAGCCCAGGAGAACCTCAGCTTCCGTGGGTTTCTCTTTGTGGTGGCTAACTCAGGGTGCGTCACCTTCCCGTCACCTGGGGGTGCCCTGAACAGCTGTGTTAAGAGCCGCTCAGCAGCAGCCCCCAGCCCCATCAGGCTGCCGGGCCCCCAGTCAGGAGAGAGCGGTTGCCTGTGTCGCCAGGCCATCCCTTGGGGGGCGGAGGGGAGAGTTCGGGAGGGACAGGGACGTGGGAGATCTGCCTTCCGCGAGGACAAAACCACGACAGGAAACACGGGGTCTTAGGTTTCCTCGCTGGAGATGGGGGAGGAAGAGAGATGCGGAGAAAAGGAGGTGCGGAAGGGCTGGGGAGGGCGCAGGGAGGGGAGAGAGGGAAGCAGGCCGAGCCGGGCGGGGCAAAGAGAGGCCCCGAGGCGCGTGCGAGGGGAGCCGAGCGGAGATTGGCCGGTGGGCCTCGGGCCACCGCTCACCCCGGGAAACCACATGCTTTCAATGCCTTTTATACAGTGTGACACATATCTATCTTGTTTTTTATATAAAACTTATTAATAAAATATTTGGGAGCAAAAAAAAAATTTTTTTTTTTTGCTCCACAGGCTCCGGATGCGCAGGCTCAGCGGCCATGGCTCACGGGCCCAGCCGCTCCGTGGCATGTGGGATCTTCCCGGACCGGGGCACGAACCCGGGTCCCCTGCATTGGCAGGCGGACTCTCAACCACTGCGCCACCAGGGAAGCCCTGTTTGTTTTACATTTATCCTTCTTGATGTTCCCTGAGCTTTCTGGATCTGTGGATCTGTGGTCCAACATTAATTTGTGAAAATTCTCATTCGTTATTGTTTTATATATTTTTTCTATTTCTTTTTCTGGTGTGCCCATTATGCCTTCTGTTGTTGTCCCACAGTCTGTTCTGTCTTTTCTGTCTTTGTTCTCCTTGCCTTTCCGTTTTGGAGGTTTCTATTGAGGTAACCTCAAGCACAGAGATTTTTTTTCCTCACTGTGACCAGTTTTCTAATAAGCCCAACAAAAGCATTCTTTCTTTCTGTTATACTGTTTTTGATCTCAGCATTTCTTTTTGGTTCTTTCTTAGGATTTCCATGTAGGCGTATATTGCCCATCTGTTCATGCATGCTATCTATTTTATCCATTAGAGCCCTTAGAATATTAACCATAGTTGTTTTAAATTCCTGCTCTGATAATTCCAACATCCTGCCATGTCTGGTTCTGATGCTTGCTCTGTTACATCAAATTGTGTTTTTGCCTTTTAGCATGCCTTGTAATTTTTTCTTGATAGCTGAACGTGTTGTACCAGGTAAAAGGAATTGCTGTAAATAGGACCTTAACTAATGTGGTGGTAAGTTGTAGGGGGAGGGGAAGCATTCTATAGTCCTATGATTAGGTCTCAGCCATTTAGTGAGCCTGTGCCTCTGGACTGTGAACCTCACAAGTTTTTCCAAGTTTTTTTCTCCCTGCTTAGGTAGAACAGAATGGCTAAAGTGGACTGGAGTTGGGTATTTCTTTTCCCACATGGAAAGCTTGGGTAAGCTGGAGTTGGGTACTTCCCTCCTCCCAGGTCAGTTAGGCTATGATAATACCCTGGCAGATTAGGCTCTGGTTAACTAGCTTCTCATGAGGGTAGACCTTGTTAAGAAGAATATAGTGCTCTGCAGTATTTCAAAATGGTTCCTTTTTCCCCCTCCCCCTGCCAGAAGCACAAGGGGATTTTTCTCTGATATTTACCGTGGGTACCTGGTCAAGTTCCTGGGGGTAAATCTCACAATACTGTAGGGGTTGCCCTATGCCTGGGTCCTTTTAGAATTTTTCACTCTCAGACTTGTCTACATTGAGCCTCCAGCAATTTGTCAGCAATTGCTGTTCAGGTATTCCAACCCTGGCACTGGTTCCCATAGTGGCTTCCACTTGTGAGACTCTGCTCTGGTACGTTGTGACTCTCTGAATTCACCTGTCTGTCTCTTCAATCTTGGGGGTGGCGGTTTTCCCTGTGTCCTCACCTCTCTTATGGATCTAAGAAGAGTTGTTGATTTTTCAGTCTCTTCAGCTTTTTACCACATTGTGAGGATGGAGTGGACTCTTTCAAGCCCCTTACATGCAGAACTGGAAGCCAGAAGTCAAGGTAAATTTATGCCTGGAACATTCTTCCATGATACACAGCTTATACTCTTAGAATCGGAGGGAGCCAAGACTATGCTGAAATTCTAAAGCTGTACATTTTTCTCAAGGTCTGAAGAAGCTATAGTGTATTTTTTAACAATTTTATTGAGGTTCATCCACATTCCATATTTCATTCTTTTTATTGGTGGGTAGTATTCCATTGTATGAATATATCAGATTTTGTTATCCGTTCACCAACTGATGAATGTAAGGGTTCTTTCCAATTTTCGCTACTATAGATAATACTGCAGTGAACATTCACGTGCAAATCTTTGTGTAGACATTTGTTTTCGTTTCTCTTGAGTGGGTACCTAGGTGTGGAATTGTTAGATCCTATTGTAAATTTATGTTTAACTTTTACACAAACTGTCAAGGTGTTTTCCAAGGCAGCTGTGCTACTTTACATTCCCACCAGCGATGAATGAAGGTTCTGGTTTCTCCACATCCTTACCAACATTTGTCTTTGTGATTATAGCCATTGTTATGAGGAAAAAATTATAAGTTATAATTTCATATAAGATGAAAAAATTAAATTTGATTAAAAGTACATGAAAATTGATTTAAAAAGGTAAAGAGGGTCTGGTTTGGCATAAAATGATGGGGCCTGGTCAACAGGGATGAGTCAAGGGAGAGGAATAGCATTTGGCAGATAACTCATTATTTGTGCTATTTGATGCTGATAAACTTTAAAAAACAAGCTATCTTAAGCTAAAGTCAAATAAAGAGTTCAATAATTATTTAGCTAAATTCAAGAAAAACTCACTTTTTCACAGCGGCAGTTAAAGCATGTGGATTAGAAGTTGATCCTGCATAATTAGCTCTGATTATTCCATTGGCTGTAAATCCTTAGCTTTTCAAAGCTCTCTAAGACTTTTATAAATCCCATAGGCCTGCCAGAGGCTTTAGGTAGTTTTTTGTCACCCTTCCTTTCAAGAATTATATGAGATAATCATTAATCACTAAATTATATGATTTTATAATATAGAAGTTTTATAGAAAGTAATTTTGAGGCGTTTGATAGATTATAAGGGGAAAACAGGCATTAGAATTTGTGCTAGACCACTGCATGAGGGATTTACACATTTATGCTCATCTTGTAGCCAAACTTGGTCATTTTTCTAACTGAGCTAGAAACATCTCTCATTTTCTTCAGTCTGTTTATGGAGAAGAACACCAGCAAGCTCCCATATGTTGGAGTTTGGTCAGCTGACGATTTTTTTCTTTGCAAGTTAACAGTTGACAAAATAGAGGCCACAGTGCAACTGGACCTTGGCAGTTTCAGCTGGCCTTTTAATTAAGGACATTTAACCTTACCCTAATTTGCTACTGTGTATCCACCTCCCTGCTTCCACTTCCTCCTCCTAGAATTGCAACCAAATTGGGCAATTTTGTTGATGAAACTAACAATGTCAGTAACGGCCAACAAATTCTACCTTACATATTAGGTCCATAAATCTTGCGCCAACCCTGATGGAATGCCACAGGTATTTGGTTTTAAAAGTGAATTATCAAGAAAGCAAGTGTGGGTTTGCCAGCACCGCTCTTTCAGAATCAGAGAAGCTCAAGTTTGGAAATATTCTTGGTCTTCTAATCATGTAGTCCACCTACTAGGTATCTGTCATTGTACTGCTCTCAGCTGTATTTGTGATTCTGTTTTCTTATTTTAGATTAGGGGATCACATGATCCCCTACCTACCCATCCCCGAGGTCCTTGAAACTTTGAGTTCCTTGAAATGAAGCTTCATGAACACAAAACATAATGTTGGAAAGTGAAGAAAAATAGTTTTTAACCTTTTTGGAGTACTGTGGTCTTAAATTGTATGTACACAAAAGAGGAGAATTTAGATCAAAGATTAACAACACTTAACCAAGCGTCCATGGACACCCTGGAGGGATCCAAGAGGTATGCATTGTTGGCTTGTAGAAATGTCTCAATGGATGTTTTTCTGAAGATAGGGCCCAGAGCTTTCATCAGGCTTTTCAAAGTGCCTCAAAAATATAAGGTATTTCAAAGAGAGAATTGCTAACCATTGGGATAGATGACAGAGTGAAACTTTCCCTGACAGATTTTTAAGAATAAGGTATTTAATGGTCTGTATATTAGGTAAAAAATTTTCTATCAGTATTAAGTTTCTTACGTGCGATAATAGTATTACAGTTATGTAAGAGAACATTTTTTTTTTGAACATTCTTAATTCCTAGCAGTATATATGCTGAAATATTTAAGGATATACTGTTATTATGCCTGTGATTTACTCTCAATAGTTCAGCAAAGTACTACTATATACAAGTATTAATAGGCAGAGACTGAGATTAAGCTGTATGTTAACAGATGTGGCAAAATGTTAACAATTGGTGAATCTGGGCAGAGCGTAGGCAAATATTCAACTTTTCTATGAATTAAAAAAAAACAATTAGGACTTCCCTGGTGGTCCAGCTGTTAAGACACCACACTCCCAACGCATAGGATCGATCCCTGGTCGGGGAACTAGTTCCCGCGTGCCACAACTAAAGATCCTGCACTCTGCAGCTAAGACCTGGCACAGCCAAATAAATAAATAAATATTTTTTTAAAATCTTTAATTGCGTATAATAAGGCATTCACTTATCTGCCTTAATTTCATAATTATAGGCAAGGAAGTGCTATTATCATATTTTATAGATGGCTAAAACCAGGCAGAAAAAGATTAAGAAAACCAGGCAGCAGCATCCCAAATTACATTGGAGCCATAACCAAGGACAGACCTAAAAACAGTGTCTTCTTCCCATCTTCTCCCCACATAGCTCCAGCCCATCCCATAGGCAGACCCATGGTTTGTTCACACAAGCCCCTGAAATCACTGTAGTGCCCACTGTCGGCCTATCTTTTAAGTTCACGGGCAAAAGCAATCGCAGCCACTGCCTAGTCGATGTTTTGCTTGAACAGCAAAGTATGCACAGTAACAGATGGCATCTTGTGACCTTCTTAATAACAGGCTTGGTTGCCAATGTTCCCTTGTGTCCAGTCTCTGCAGGGAATTTGGAAACTCTTGCCTTACACTTGAATATTTTCTGACAAACACATTTAACCATTTATTAGACTGTTTCCTGATTTCAAATAGAGGAAAACAAAATTCCCAACTCCTGAAAGGGACGTTGGTATTCCGTGGGTCTGGGGGGCCCATCCTGGGATTCTTTGGGGTGTCCTGGCCATCATCCGGCGTATCTGTCATTTTGAGTGTGGTGAGGACCTCAGTCCCAGGCAAAACGCTTCCCAGGCTGCCTGGATTTATGGGTGGCCAACATAAGCTTTTTTCTTCCTGTAGTTTAAAAGAAATGTATGCGCTTCCCACAGCCAGGCATACAAATTAGCCAGAAAACAAACTAAGTGCCGGCATTAGAAGGTCCCTCTGCTGTGACAGCCCACACCAGGAGTGAATTCGGGAGCCCCGTGGTGGGTGAGGCTTGTTCTAAGCCACTTTGCTCCCTTCCTTGGGCAGCCGTGCTGTCGAGCTCCACAGTGGGACTGGGAAGTAGAGGGGGGGTGGGCAAGGATTAGGTGGGGCAGCGGCCTGCGCGGCGGCCCTGCTGGTCCTCAGCTGTCCTGCAGGGGCAGCTCGCCTGTGTTAACAATGGAAGGCACACAAGAGTGGCCCTAGGAACAGCCAGGGAGGATATTCATGTCGAAGCCTGAGGAGTCGTCTTCTCCCCCAGCAGAATGGACCTGCAGGGCTTGAACCAGGAGGAATCCATGTACAAGTCATATCAGTCCCCATCAGGCAACAGGTGTGTGTGTGGGGGGGGG
>NW_006793934.1:6782-35790 GCF_000442215.2 Lipotes vexillifer
GGTGGGATGGGTGGAGAAAGTGCTAGAACATTCTTGGTGCGGGTGGTAGGAGTGCAAAGTATGGAACCTCAGGAATAAACAACTCAGGTGACAGGCACAAGATGGAGTGAATTCACACGCAGGAGGAGATAGGTAGGAATTAGGTTTCTGTTTGGCGGGGTGGGAGGTTTCATCTGGGGGTTTCTCCTGGTAGCTGAGGCAGAGGAGGGGAGTCTTTCCTGTTGGCCCCAAATTCTGGCCTTTGGAAAAGAGGATGCCTTGGAGAGGGGCGGCCCTCCAGATGCCTCTGCCTGGGAGATGCTGGCCTGGGTGTGGAGAAGCCTGGATCACGAGCTGTGAGTCTCTCCCAGGACAGCTGGGGCAGATTTTGCCTGGTTTGGTGGCCATCTGCCCCTTTACTGTTCCGTCCCGGGGCTGACCTGTTGCTCCCTCCCCA
The DNA here is from genome assembly GCF_000442215.2 of Lipotes vexillifer. Classification (NCBI taxonomy): domain Eukaryota; kingdom Metazoa; phylum Chordata; class Mammalia; order Artiodactyla; family Lipotidae; genus Lipotes; species Lipotes vexillifer. The sequence goes on from NW_006793934.1 coordinate 7,219, forward strand.
GGCCGACCAGCAAACCTGCAGGAAAAGTCCCTCTCTTCAGGCATGCCCTAACCCATCTGCCCCCACCTTCACTCTGGGGCCCCAGCCTCCAGAAGCCAAAAGCTTTGGAAATGCTCCCAGAACAGCACAAGGGGGCACATCCCTGAGACGTTATGGAAACAAGGTGAACAAAGCTTGGAAGCCACAGGACACCCACATCACGGACAAGAGGAAGGTACTTCCCCTGCCTCAGGCCCTACAGGCACCAGCTCTTCTCGCGCTCCCTTTCCTCTCTCCTGCTCATCCCCGATCACGTTCACCGTCACTGGTTTATACGACTGCGTGTGTATGTTTCAGATTTGGGTTTGCCTGGCTGTGCCTTCTTCAGCCTGTTACAGAGCCTGGGTGGGGGGGGTGGCGCAGCGTGTGCATCTAAAACCACGTACCAAATGCAACAGTGCCATTTGGAATGCTATTTTTCATTCCTTTTTTTTTTTTTTTTGGCCAAGCTGTGCTTGGCTTACGGGATCCTAGCTCCCCGACCAGGGATTGAACCTGGGCCCTCGACAGTGAAAGCACGGAGTCCTAACTGCTGGATCACCAGGGAATTCCCTCATTCAATTTTTAAAGTACTACAATTTTATGTGCTACTACAGAGGATTTTAAAGCCTGCCATTGGAAACACAAGTTTGTTTTTTTTTAACAACTTGATTGGAGTATAATTGCTTTACAATGGTGTGTTAGTTTCTGCTTTATAACAAAGTGAATCAGTTATACATATGTTCCCATATCTCTTCCCTCTTGCATCTCCCTCCCTCCCACCCTCCCTATCTCACCCCTCTAGGTGGTCACAAAGCACTGAGCTGATCTCCCTGTGCTATGGGGCTGCGTCCCACCAGCTATTTTACAATTGGTAGTGTATATATGTCCATGCCACTCTCTCACTTTGTCCCAGCTTACCCTTCCCCCTCCCCGTGTCCTCAAGTCCATTCTCTAGCAGGTCTGTGTCTTTATTCCCGTCTTGCCCCTAGGTTCTTCATGACCAATTCTTTTTTTTTTAGATTCCATATATATGTGTTAGCATACGGTATTTCTTTTTCTCTTTCTGACTTACTTCACTCTGTGTGACAGACTCTAGGTCCATCCACCTCACTACAAATAACTCAATTTAGTTTCTTTTTATGGCTGAGTAATATTCCATTGCATATTTGTGCCACATCTTCTTTATCCATTCATCTGTTGATGGGCACTTAGGTTGCTTCCATGTCCTGGCTATTGTAAATAGAGCTGCAATGAACATTTTGGTACATGACTCTTTTTGAATTACGGTTTTCTCACGGTATATGCCCAGTAGTGGGATTGCTGGGTCGTGGAAACACAAGTTTTTGAAAGGTTGCTTCAGTAAAAACTACATTCTAATTTTTGAAAGTACTTTATGAATTCCCTTTGGGAAGACAAATTCTATGTAACAAACTGCCTCTATAAGGAAATATATTGTGGGAAAGAAAAAGTCAACCATGGAAGGTCCATAAAAACCACTGTTCAACATACAGTTAAAGGACATCTGGTTTGTACTGAGCCCTGTCCTGGGTGCTGGAGTTACAGAGACGAAGAAGACAGACAAGTTCCTTCTCTCATGAAGCTTATGTTCTAGAAGAGGAAAGAGATAACAAGTAAATGAATACAATAATACATGGCAAATTAGGAACTAAGATGGAAATTAAAAATGGATAGAGTGCGAAGAACTGACTTTAAATATAGTGGCCGGGAAATCCTCTCTGAAGAGGTCACATTTAAATTCAAACTTGAAGGATACAGCTCAGCAGAGCTGAGATCATTGCATTCCAGCAGAGAGAATGTATGTGCAAAGGTCCTGAAGTGGGAAATGGCTTAGCAGTTTCAAGTTTCTGAAAGAAGCCAATGTAACTGGAACAGAGTGATCAAAAGCAGAAAGGCATGGAATGAGACTGGACAGATAGGCAGGGTCCCATTTGTGCAAGACCTTACAGCCTTGGTAAGGAATTAGGATTCTATTGCAAGTGTGACAGAAAACAGAGAAGTGACATCATCCTGTTTATGCTTTAAGATCTCCCTGTGTAAGGACATTACTTATGGGTGGTCTGGTGAGTTCTTTTTACTTTTGTAAGTCTCTTGAGGTTTGGAGAAGGCTTCGCAGGAGAATAAAAGTGAGAGTGAAAGAATAGGAGAAAAAGAAGATGTTAAAAATGGACACACACACTCTTGAAGTAACACGACAAACCATATTCATGTTGCCCTCTTAGAATATTATTTCGTTCTTGTAAATATTTTCCTGGATTCTGTCATCCTTGTAAAAGGCCATATAACATAGAGAGAGTTCCAGATAGCTGCTTTAGGGACTTGGAATTTGTTATGTGTGGCTAGAGAATATCCCAAGAAGATCTTACACATGCTGTCACATCTGGGCTTTGATGTGGTCATTCTATAGATAACCTCTTCCCTCGTACATACTATGTCTCCTGGAAGAACAAGAATCAAAGAGCCCAGTGTACCCTTTTGCAAGGGTAAGTTGGGCTCATCCTGGAGGGACACAGGCATGGCCTTAAGAACGAGAAGAGGGAAAGGAACAGCCCGTGAGAGCTACCCCAGCTGCCCCGCATCCCACCTCACTCTTCATAAATTGCTTCTGCTGGAGAGAAGCTTTTTAATTAAACAAAAATTGCTAGAATCTGTCTTAGAGAAAGTTGAATTGTTGAAAAGTTACTGTCTGTGGTATTTCAGTTTTAGGATCCTTGATTTTAGTTTTTATTAGCTATTGCTTTGTTCTTTGAACATGAGAGATGAGCATATGAGGAGCCAAAGAAGGGAAAAGCCACAACCACATCACTTGGAAAGAAAATTAATAGTGATGTAAAAGGAAAACCCGCCTTAGTGTAGGCAGAACAAATAAGACGGAACTCTTTGAAAGGCAGTCGTGAAAAAGAATTTGAGAACGTTTTTCCTCTGATGACGTGAATCACACTTAAGAACAGCCTGTCTGATTTGCATATCTACAAATTGACACTTAAAAAAAATTTAATGACATCTCTCATCTGCTATCAATTCTTCTTCGTTCTTTTTTTTTTTAATTAATTTATTTAATTTATTTATTTTTGGCTGTGTTGGGTCTTCTGCATAGGTGCTTTCTCCAGTTGCGGTGAGCAGGGGCTACTCTTGGTTGCAGTGCGAGGGCTTCTCGTTGCGGTGGCTTCTCTTGTTGCAGAGCACGGGCTCTAGGCACACGGGCTTCAGTAGTCGTGGCTCGCGGGCTCTAGAGCACAGGCTCAGTAGTTGTGGCGCACGGGCTTAGTTGCTCCGCGGCATGTGGGATCTTCCCGGACCAGGACTCGAACCCGTGTCCCCTGCATCGGCAGGCGGACTCTCAACCACTGCACCACCAGGGAAGTCCCAGTGGACACATTTCTACAAAGAGACAGTCAACAGACCAATGTCCACTAGTGGTGAGCAAATTTATCCAGTGGGCTTGTACTGACAATCTGATCCTTGGCTTCGTTTTTCAATTCCCTTCATTAGAAGCTTCTAGCACAAAGTTGATCATCCAAAAATTAGACATGGACATTGAAAAGAAGCACAAAGGGAAGTTATCCTCTGGCCAAATTAAATAATTCTACTCTGATGTACTGTCACCTCTTAATGAAGAGTGTAGTCATCAGTTAAATTAAAATGACCGTTTGAGGAAAGTGAAAAAGGCAACATGGGCGAGGTCCATTAGTAAGTCATCATTATGAATACAACATTTATGTCCTTTCTACCTTTCCTCTACTAATACTTTACCATAAAGACAGGAGAGGAGATATGGGCAAACAAAGCAATACCTATGGTACAGTGGTAAGTAATTTAATTTCCCTTACCCTAGCTCAGACTTGTCTCTGAGCTATGTAGTGTGTTTCAGTTTTACGTTTATTACTGCAAACGGGGAAAGAAAGTCTTTCCTGACTTTAACAATAGCACAGATGGCTAGCTGTCCTCTTGCCTCAACAAACCATACAGGGACACATAAAACCCATTTCAAATGCACTATTCCCATAAAGTTCAATTTTATTAAGAAAGCCAGCAGAATAGTGATGGCCATTATTTAGGAGAACCCCATGAGGCTGCAGGGTGGTTCCTGACACCATCCACCCTCCTCCCACAACAAATACAACAAAAAGTTTAACAGAATATTTTATAAGGTGCTTTAAAATCCTAATTTGAGATAATCTTTAGTCTTATTAAACCTTCAAAGATTGAACCCTGAGACGTGGAAATTATATGAGAAAAACCTACTGTGTTTCTTCCCCCAAAATCAGAGTGTGTGGCAGGAGGGCCAGCTGTCCCCTTCCACAGTGTGCAGTTGTTACTGGGAAGAGTCTACCCAGCCCAGGAATCTAAACTCTCTGGTATGTAGGTGGGGTCTTGTGACCCCTTCTCCCACTGGAATGTGAGCATATGAGATGCGAGTCATGTCCAGGCTGAAATGGTGAAAAAGCAGGGGTGCCTTCCCTACCCTTTATCCCCTCCCGCCAGATGGAGAGAAAGGACTCTGGGGACCCAGGGGATGTGGAACCCCAAGACGAAGGAAGTCTGTGTCCTTAGATCACCCTGTGGAAGGTCTGTCTGCAAAACACCCTCCTGGGCCTTTAGATGAAGGAAAAAACTGTGTTTTAACGTGTTAAGCAACTGGAATGTGGAGGTTTATCTATTATAGCAGCTAGTGTTATCCTGATTTAACTAAAACTGGGTGGAGGTGGGTATAGATTAGTAAATGGAGTTTCCTAGTTGGTGGTTTACAATAGTTTGGTTTTTCTTCCCAGTTCTTTGATGTACCCAGTAAAGCTCAAATTCCATTACCTAGAGCTCCAATCTCTGGCAGAAGGTACATTTGGGACTAACATGGAGGAGGAGGTTTTTTTGCCCTGGCATAACTGTTATTTTTAAGAGCGACAGATCCAGAGTGGAACATGCTCGTTTTCTTGCTAGAGACGCCTTGCCTTTAAGTAGGCAAATGGAAACCATCTGGATGACACTCAAGAACATAAAAGTTATCAAGACAGCAAACTTGGCCAAAGGGCTGTGCTCAGAAGTGATCATGTAGCACTTACCTTTAACATCAGCCCTGCGGGCAAAGCAGTTTGGCAATGACATCCTAAAGAGAGCAAGTACAAATTATAAGCTTATGGGTTTATAAGTCACAGACTATGGACTTAACAAGGCTTTTCACTCACCCTTTCATTTGATTTCTTAAACTGCGACGCTTCTTTTCTTCCTCTCTTTCCACACTCCCAACCGTAAAATCTCATTAAATCAACCCAAGCTGGACTTTCTCATTGTCTGTAGTGATTTGTTTGGTCCCTGATTTGTCATAAAAGGGTAAAGTGCTCAACTTTTGTACATGAAAATCTCAAACATTAAGTTCAAAATTGTTTTCACAGGATTTCTGAGACTTCCGCTAGAAAGTTGTTATCAAAATAAGGTAAGTGCTATGAATGGAATAGGAAATATTACAGTAATTATGTTGGTTTCCCAGGAAAACTTAGTAGCAATGCGGTAACTTGGGGATTCACAGATGCTGTGTCTATCTTTCAAAACATATCTGTAGTTCAGTTTCCCTGAATCCAGATATGACACTTGTTTTAGGCAAGCAGTTGGCTTGGTGGGAAGCACAGTCATCAATTTCTAGAGGGCAACACATGGTGGCCATTGTTTTAGGGCCTCTGATTGGGGGGAGGAGGGTCTCCGAGCTCCGGGAACCTGGAATGTGTGTGTGAGGTAAGGATAGAGGGGAATTATCTCAGCCTAAAGAGTTCTAAAATGCTCCTGGACATGTATTCAGCCCACAGACTAGCCCTAATAACTCCTGAGATGACAGCTGGTGGCCCACCCTGTATCTTTCTTCTCCTAACCTACAGCAGCAGTTGAATCACTAGAGGGTATTAATTTTTAAATGTACATTTCTAAGCCCAACCCCAGTAATTATTTTTCCCGTAGGTTTGGGGCAGAAGGTCTGAGGCAGGTAATCAGTGGGCCAGTTTCCTGACTTCTATGGGAATCATTTCTTTGCTTCTCCTTATATTTCTTATTACCCAGGCAGATATACCCAACACTATAGTTTGGCTTAGACTGTTTTTTTTTTTTAATTTTACATAAATGGAATAATACAATATGTATTGCATCTGGCTGAAAACGCTCAATATAATGTTTGTGTCATTACAAGGTGTAACCATAGTTTGTTCATTTACACTGGCATTGTATGATCACAGCACTGTCTATGCATTCTGCTGTAGATGAATAGTACATATTGTACATTTGGCTTGTTTTCAGTTTTTTGGCTATTATGAAAAATGCTGCTATGAACATACTTGTACATGTCTCTTGGTGCACGTGTGACAATACATTTCAGCTGGGTATATACTTAAAACTGCTAAGTCCTAGGAAATTTATAGCATCAACTTTAGAAAACAAGACCAAACTGTTTTTCTAAAGAAAACAATTCAATGCACATTCCCACCAGACGTACATGAGAGACCTCATTGTCCTACACTCTCACCAGCACTTAGTATTAATGGTGTTTTTAATTTTAACCTTTCTGGAAGATGACATGAGTAAGCTCATTGTGGTTTTTTTTTGTTTGTTTGTTTTGTTTTGTTTGTTTGTTTTTCTAGTAAGTCTGTGTCTTTATTCCTGTTTCACCTCTAGGTTCTTCATGACATTTTTTTTTCTTAAATTCCATATATATGTGTTAGCATACGGTATTTGTCTCTCTCTTTCTGACTTACTTCACTCTGTATGACAGACTCTAGCTCTATCCACCTCATTAAAAATAGCTCAATTTCGTTTCTTTTTATGGCTGAGTAATATTCCATTGTATATATGTGCCACATCTTCTTTATCCATTCATCCGACGACGGGCACTTAGGTTGTTTCCATCTCCGGGCTATTGTAAATAGAGCTGCAATGAACATTTTGGTACATGACTCTTTCTGAATTCTGGTTTCCTCAGGGTATATACCTAGTAGTGGGATTGCTGGGTCATATGGTAGTTCTATTTGTAGTTTTTTAAGGAACCTCCATACTGTTCTCCATAGTGGCTGAACCAATTCACATTCCCACCAGCAGTGCAAGAGTGTTCCCTTTTCTCCACACCCTCTCCAGCATTTATTGTTTCTAGATTTTTTGATGATGGCCATTCTGACTGGTGTGAGATGATATCTCATTGTAGTTTTGATTTGCATTTCTCTAATGATTAATGATGTTGAGCATTCTTTCATGTGTTTGTTGGCAGTCTGTATATCTTCTTTGGAGAAATGTCTATTTAGGTCTTCTGCCCATTTTTGGATTGGGTTGTTTATTTTTTTGTTATTGAGCTGCATGAGCTGCCTGTAAATTTTAGAGATTAATCCTTTGTCAGTTGATTCATTTGCAAATATTTTCTCCCATTCTGAGGGCTGTCTTTTGGTCTTGTTTATGGTTTCCTTTGCTGTGCAAAAGCTTTGAAGTTTCATTAGGTCCCATTTGTTTATTTTTGTTTTTATCTCCATTACTCTAGGAGATGGGTCAAGAAGGATCTTGCTGTGATTTATGTCATAGAGTGTTCTGCCTATGTTTTCCTCTAAGAGTTTGATAGTTTCTGGCCTTACATTTAGGTCTTTAATCCATTTTGAGCTTATTTTTGTGTATGGTGTTAGGGAGTGATCTAATCTCATACTTTTACATGTACCTGTCCAGTTTTCCCAGCACCACTTATTGAAGGGGCTGTCCTTTCTCCACTGTATATTCCTGCCACCTTTATCAAAGATAAGGTGACCATATGTGCATGGGTTTATCTCTGGGCTTTCTATCCTATTCCATTGATCTATCTTTCTGTTTTTGTGCCAGTACCATACTGTCTTGATTACTGTAGCTTTGTAGTATAGTCTGAAGTCAGGCAGCCTGATTCCTCCAGCTCCATTTTTTGTTCTCAAGATTGCTTTGGCTATTCGGGGTCTTTTGTGTTTCCATACAAATTGTGAAATTTTTTGTTCTAGTTCTGTGAAAAATGCCAGTGGTAGTTTGATAGGGATTGCATTGAATCTATAGATTGCTTTGGGAAGTAGAGTCATTTTCACAATGTTGATTCTTCCAATCCAAGAACATGGTATATCTCTCCATCTGTTTGTATCATCTTTAATTTCTTTCATCAGTGTCTTATAATTTTCTGCATACAGGTCTTTTGTCTCCTTAGGTAGGTTTATTCCTAGATATTTTATTCTTTTTGTTGCAATGGTAAATGGGAGTGTTTTCTTGATTTCACTTTCAGATTTTTCATCATTAGTATATAGGAATGCCAGAGATTTCTGTGCATTAATTTTGTATCCTGCTACTTTACCAAATTCATTGATTAGCTCTAGTAGTTTTCTGGTAGCATCTTTAGGATTCTCTATGTATAGTATCATGTCATCTGCAAACAGTGACAGCTTTACTTCTTCTTTTCCGATTTGGATTCCTTTTATTTCCTTTTCTTCTCTGATTGCTGTGGCTAAAACTTCCAAAACTATGTTGAATTTACATTTCCTGATTACTAATGTGGTTAAGGACCTTTTGATAAGTTTATTGGTCACTTGGATATCTTGGTTTATGAACTTCATTTCAAAGTCTCTGTTCCATTTTTCTAGTGGGTTGTCTTTTTCCTACTAATTTGTAGGAGTTTTTTTTTTTTTGAGGTACGCTGGCCTCTCACTGTTGTGGCCTCTCCCTTTGCAGAGCACAGGCTCCGGACGTGCAGGCTCAGTGGCCATGGCTCACGGGCCCAGCCGCTCCGTGGCACGTGGGATCTTCCTGGACCCGGGCATGAACCCGCATCCCCTGCATCGGCAGGCAGACTCCCAACCACCGCGCAACCAGGGAAGCCCTATAGGAGTTTTTTTATATATATTATAGTTATGAGCCCTTGGTCAATCACTGAATTGAAAATCTTGTCTTCCTCTCCATAGCTCGCCTTTTCATACTTGTAAGGGTGTGTTTTGTTAAAGAGAACTACTTAATTTTAAGACAGTCCCATTTACTTCACTTTTTCTTTGTGGTTAGTGCTTTTTGTGTCTGTTTAAGAAATCTTTGCCAACCTCAAGATCAACAAGATATTCTCTATGTCGTCATCTAATGGATTTGCTGTTTTGCCTTTCACACTTAGGCCTCTAATTCATCTGGAATTAATCTACCTGGGATTGCATACACGACCTTTCTCCACTGTTCTGCTATGCATGGTTCTGTTTCTGGGCTCTTTATTCCATTCCATTGGTCTATTTGTTATCTTTGTGCCACAATACCATCCTGCCTTAATTACTGAGGCTTCACAGTAAATTTTGTTATCTGTAGAACAAACCCTCTTACTTTGTTCTTTTTTGAGAATGTCCTGGCTATTCCCTGGCCTTGAATCATCTTTTCAGGTTCCACAAAAACACCTATTGGAATTGCATAAATCAATTTGGGGAGAAATAATATTTTTATAATATTTAGTCTTCTAATCCATGAACATGGTTTATCTCTCCATTGACTTAGATCTTTATTTTCTCTCACTAATGTCTTATAGTTTTCTGTGTGGAGATCTTATACATCTTTGATTATTTTTATTCTTAAAAACTTGACATATTTTAGCAAAGTGGCATTTTTTAAAATTTTCATTTTAAAAATTGCATCTGCCTCAAATTAATTCATCTACCTGGGATTGCAAACACGACCATTCTCCACTGTTCTGAGTGTTTTCACTGGTAAGTGAAAATTTGGTCTGGTAAGTACTAATTTTCTTTTATAGTTCCTGCTTTTAAAGATACATGAAAATTTTGTATCGTGCTCCTTCATTATAAAAATTTTTACTTTCCTTCATTATAAAAATGTTTCTGCTCTCCATTCTACCTGTTATAGGCATACCTTGTTTTATTGGACTTGGCTTTATTGTGCTTTGCAGATACTGTGTGTTTTACAAATTGAAGGTTTGTGGCAACCCTGTGTTCTCAGATGATGGTTAGCATTTTTTTTAGCAACTAAGTATTTTTAAATTAAGGCATGAACATTGTTTTTTAGACATAATGCTATTGCCCACTTAACAATATAGTGTATATATAACTTTTATATGTACTGGGAAACCAAAAAATTTGTGTGACTTGCTTTATTGGGTTACTCACTTTATTAGACCAAATTGCAATATCTCCGAGATCCGCCTGTACTTTTCTATTGCTGCTGTAACAAACTAATGCTCCCTATTTGTCCCGTGGCCTTTTAGTGAGCCCTGGCACAGCGCCTCTTCATTTCAGAAGCATGATCCAACATGCTGCTGCTTTTTCATTCAGGGATTTGTCTCTATAAGTACCAGTGCAGAAGGGAAAGTCATTGCTTTTCAAAGAATTTGGGACTCTTCTGAAAGGCCCAGTCAGAGCTCTCACAGTTTTCACATTTTTCTGGGTTTGTATACCTCAGAGTCCAAGGTTGAGATAGGGAAGCAAGCATTGCCTTGAAGATTCCCCTGATGGCCTAGAGGTGCCTCAAAATTCACAGAATTAGCAAAGGGACTTCCAAAGTTAATTGAGGTGTCAACATACTTGAGAGCTATTAAAAATGCAGTGACTGTGTAGTTCACTGGAATACACCAGACGAGGCATCCAACTGCAAAGTACTTCTGAGACATTTCGGCTTTAAGCATTGTTTTGATAATTTGGAAAGCCCTGGAAGGCAAAATAACTAGTATTTGTTAGGGTATTATTTGAATTATTCCTCACGTCTCAAGTTGGAGCCAATAATCCAATTGATTTTCAAATAGATATCCAGAATTTGGACAAGACATTTGACAACCTACAGAGGGAAATACTGCATTTCGAATCCTCAGCTTTTCCACATCCTCACTTAATGCTTTCTGTCTCAAACTCACTGAGTTGCTCACAGCTCTGAGATAACACCTGGGATTAAGTGCTCAGCTGCCTTTGTGCACTGTCTCCTCCAGGCAGCCCTCCCTTCTCTCCCCACCTGCTAAACCAGCTCAGAAGAAAGCTGCTTTACAGAGCTCTTTCCAGAAACACAATACCCCTCCCCCCGCCACAGACACTAATAAAATCTCCTTCCCCTGTGATGGTTACTTATTTCTGTGGTTTCAGTTACCCTATGAAACTGAAATTAATGTTTTCTGTAGGCCTGTCATAGGGCTTGGTTTATAGTAAACACTCAGAATATGTCTTTCAGGCCCCCAACACTTGAATTCATCCAGAGACAATTCATGGTGGAGGGCAGAGGAGGGTCTAGGCGATGTTCCTCCTGATCCGAGGGAATTTTTCAATTCCCCAAAGTGGAGAAACTAGACAAGAAACAAAATGAAATTCTCAGGAGCACCTCTTTGCTGAGCAGAGAAGACAAAATATCTACATCTTAACCGAATACTCATATATTAACTTTTCAAGAGTAAAGGTATGGGTTTCCCTGGTGGCGCAGTGGTTGAGAGTCCACCTGCCGATGCAGGGGACACGGGTTCGTGCCCCGGTCCGGGAAGATCCCACATGCCGCGGAGCGGCAGGGCCCGTGAGCCATGGTCGCTGAGCCTGTGCGTCCGGAGCCTGTGCTCCGCAACGGGAGAGGCCACAACAGTGAGAGGCCCGCGTACCGCAAAAAAAAAAAAAAAAGAGTAAAGGTAGTTGTGCACAATTTTAGGAGTACTAAATAGAGAATACAAACAATTTCAGCTGGTAACTGACATTTAGGTCTTCCTCCCCCTGACATTTACCCAGGAAAATATACAGCGTGGAAGTCTACAAAGTGTCTCAGGGTTGACAATACCCTCCTCCTTCTAACAGCATTCTCATCTAGTTAAGAGTGACATTGCCAGGGGTGAATCACAAAGGAATCTTACTGGTTACGCTCAGGCCAGTGCCTCCCTGCTTGAAGTTGGCTGCACGTGGAATCATCCAGCTGCTTTTTCCGGTAACTGGCCGCATATGTCGTTACAGACGAATCTGACCACCTTGTTTCATTCTGCCAAGATGCTCCAGCCTTCAGTCGGATCAGATCAAACTCTTGAGAAGTAAGAGGGCTAAAGGGCAGAAGAAATTGTGGAGTCAAGCGGAAGAAGTGTGACATGGCCTGCTCTGAAGGACGAGTTTTCAAGCCCTCTGCGTAAGGAAGAATTAATTTCCTTTTTGTAGCAAGAACTAATTGACCCGCCTCACCAAACTCCGTGACTTCCGACAGTTCACAGAATGCAGAAGCTGAACTCTCTTAAAGTTGCCAAGCAACAGGTCACACAATTCCACAAATACCACCTTCCATCCCCCCAAATTTCAACTAGCAAACTTAGAAGTTATATAACTTTCTGGCTTTTGCTCTAAGTGATATACTGCTACAAATTATGGCAAGAAAGCAGGTGGCCACTGCTTTTATAAATAAAAGAGTGAAAGGTTTAAGATGTGGAACAAGAGGACAGTGCCAGCATTCATTTCCTCTAAAAACTGGCCTCCAAGGGTCTGGAGGCAAACGTGCCCCTCTTGTGATGTCAACAAGAGCAGGTGACTGAAACGGCTTCTTGCGCGTCATACAGCAAAGATGCTGATGCTTCAGCAAAGATGCTGATGCTTCATAGATTCTTATTGACTTGGTCTGGAGTAGGGCCCAGGCTTTGGTAATTTTCAAAAGCTTATTTCTGGAAGGTTCTAAAGAGCAGCGAGGGTTAAGAATTAAGGTCACTGAAACACCACTGTGAACCTTTTTTAGGATCTTCTGTTCACCTGATTTCCTCTATCCTTCACTAATAATTACTCTAAACCTGGTTAATACGCTTGCCTCTCCGTCTCTACAGAATTGTTATTCATTGGCAAATCGAAACAGATCTTTCTATTTTTGTCCTTTCTCTGATCAATTCTTTTTTCTTTTAATTAATTTTTATTGGAGTATAGTTGCTTTACAATGTTGGGCAGAAGTTCTCAACCCTCTGTGTTCATTCACGTAACCTGTGGGATTCTTTATAGAAACACGTCTTGCCGCACCTTGATCAGCAACTCAGTGAGTGGATCCATCATCAGCATTTAAAGACAGAACCTCCAGGACTTCCCCAGCGGTCCAGTGGTTAACACTCCACGCTTCCAATGCAGGGGGCGTGGGTCTGATCCTTGGTTGTGGAACTAAGATCCCACATGCCACGTGGCGTGGCCAAAAAATTTAAAAAAAAAAAAGGATTCTCCATAGGTGGCTGGATCAGCACCCATGGGACACTTTAAACATGCACAGGACTTGCCCTCCCTTCACAGACTATAGGTCTGAGGAAAAGCCCCAGAATCAACATATTTCTATGGCTACATGAGGCAGTCTATCTTTGAATGCTGGGAATACGAGCTGAATTTAAACAGTCTTTTATTTTATTTTATTTTTGAGATTATATTATTTTTTAATTAATTTATTCTTGGCCGCGTTGGGTCTTCGTTGCTGTGCATGGGCTTTCTCTAGTTGTGGCGAGCGGGGGCTACTCTTCGTTGCGGTGCATGGGCTTCCCATTTCAGTGGCTTCTCTTATTGTGGAGCATGGGCTCTAGGCGCGCGGGCTTCAGTAGTTATGGCACGCGGCCTCAGTAGTTGTGGCTCGCGGGCTCCAGAGCGCAGGCTCAGTAGTTGTGGCGCACTGGCTTAGCTGCTCCGCAGCATGTGGGATCTTCCTGGACCAGGGCTCGAACCCGTGTCCCCTGCGTTGGCGGGCAGATTCTCAACCACTGCACCACCAGGGAAGTCCCTAAATAGCCCTTTAAAGTGAGGCTGACTCACTACAGGGTATGCTTCTTTGAGAGTAAAATTACTTGCTAATACTTGTTAGTATTTAAAAGTAGACATATCTTTCCTTAAAAGTTTGAAATTTGGAACATAAGCACATTTGCCCTAGAAGGATTAGGCCAATGTTAGCAGAGCTGGCTGCTTTTTCTCAGGGAGCTGGAGGTTCCTTCGGGAAACCCGGATAAGAGAAGGTGGAGATAAAGAGCGAAGGAGGGGAGCGCAGACCAGGCTGCCCAATTCTTTTCAGCACACCCAGTGTCAGGTGGCAACTGCTTCGATGCTTAAAACTTTAGCCACTCTAGCAAAAATAGTGGTTTAAAAATCTCTGCTAGCAATAAATATTGTTTCGAGGCAAGAAAATAAATAGTACAGATTGTGAAAGATTATTTACAGAAAGCATTTTAAAATTTTCTTCTTAGATTGTGTGGCTGTCTATAAGCAATTGTGTAATGAAATAAACTCTAAAAAATAAATTAGGGTATAAATATACCTTATTATCACATTCCTGTCCTTTATTTTTATTTATTTCTTTTGGAGCACAGGCTCCAAATCAATTATGATATCATTTTAACAATTATAACCTCAAGAACTTAACAATTTGAGTGAAAATGTCTAATATCGGTTTAGATGAGATTATAGCTTAGTTCATCAGTCTATTAGATGTTGAACAAGTCTGTTAAGAATAAGTTGGGGGCTTCCCTCGTGGCGCAGTGGTTGAGAGTCTGCCTGCCAATGCAGGGGACATGGGTTTGAGCCCTGGTCTGGGAAGATCCCACATGCCATGGAGCAACTAAGCCCGTGAGCCACAACTACTGAGCCTGCGCGTCTGGAGCCTGTGCTCCACAACGGGAGAGGCCGTGGCAGTGAGCGGCCCACACACCATGATGAAGAGTGGCCTTCACTTGCCGCAACTGGAGAAAGCCCTCGCACAGAAACGGAAGACCCAACACAGCCAAAAATAAATAAATAAATTTATAAAAAAAAAAAAAAAAAAGAATAAGTTGGACTTGCAATTAGGAAAGTAGAACAGACTAACTGAATTTATTATCATAAGTATTTAGTCTAAGAAATTATAGTTATTATAAAATATTGGCTATATTCCCCACGTTGTACAATATATCCTTGTAGCTTATTTTATACCTAATAGTTTGTACCTTTTAATCCCCACCCCTATCTTGCCCCTCCCCCTTCCCTCACCCCACTGGTAACCACTAGTTTGTTTTCTGTAGCTGTCAGTCTTGTTTCTGTTTTGCTATATTCACTCGTTTGTTGTATTTTTTAGATATAAGTGATATCTTATTCCACATATAAATGATAACACAGTATTTGTCTTTCTCTGTCTGACTTATTTCCCTTAGCATAATAATATACTCCAAGTCCCTCCATGTTGTTGCAAACGGCAAAATTTCATTCTTTTTTCTGGCTGAGTAGTATTCCATTCTAGATATATACCACATCTGCTTTATCCATTCATCTGTTGATGGACACTTAGGTCTGACAACCCAGTTTTAAATATATGAGTGAAGGACTTGAAAAAGCACTTTTAGAAAAGTTACCTAAATGGCCAATCAACAGGAAAAGTGGCTCAGGACCATCAGTCACTAGGGACAGACCAGAGTGAGATGGCACCAGGCACCCCTCCCCCCCCCACGAATGGCTAAAAATTACAGGCTGTGGCGAGATGGCGCTCCTGCTGATGAGTAAAATCTACAATCACTTTGGAAAATGGTTTGCCAGTGTCTACTGAAGCTAAACATGCAAACATCCTATGACCCAGGGTGCCCCTCCTGGTATATACCCAACAGAAACGAGAGGCTATGCACACCAAAAAGTTGTACGAGAATATTCATAATGATCCAAATGGAAACCTACCATTGTCTGTCCGTAGTGGGACGGACAAACTGCATGTCATACAACAGAGTACTGCACAGCGGTGCAAAATGGCAAGCTACTGACCGCTCAATGCGGGTCAGTCTCTCAGGATACGATGTGGAGTGCAAGAGGCCAGACCCCAAAGCACGCACCGCAGGCTTCCGTTTATGTATTCGGGTAATATTGGTGATGAGGCAGAACTAGTCTGTGTCATAGAGATCAGGGCAGTAATTACCTTCAGGGCTTGGCATGGACTGGAAGGGGCTCAAGGAGCCACCAGGTCACTGGAACTGTTTCACACCTTGACCTGGGGGGTGGCTGCACAGATGTGGCCGGTTGTATTGTACAAAGACGGCTGCGTCAATTTCTCCCTTCCCACAAGGTTTTCACAACGTGGACTTGAGGCTCCTGTTGAGGTGCGAGGTGGATAGTCCGTCCATTTGAACGTGAGCAGACCTTTGTGATCCCTCGATCCGTAGAGAGAGGACCACGGAAAGACTGTGCGCACTTCCGCCTGGACGCTCCAGCGGGGAACCCAGCCTCCAGATGCCGTGACGAAGCCCAAACCATCCCGAGGAGGGGCCGCGTGGAGAGGTTCCGGCCGGCTCCTGACCCACAGAGCCCTCACACCACGAAGGGGCTTCGTCCACTGCTTCTGGCGGCTGGTGAGGCAGCGCTGGTGACGGGACCGAGTGCACACATAAAGAGTAAGTGAAATGTGCACTTGGGGTCTGTGCACTTAGCTCTGTGTAGGCTACAGCTCAACTTTTTAAAAAGAACCATCCAAACCCTCCTGCAGAAGTAAAAGAAGGCAGTGGGGCTTTTACCCACCAGTTGAAAGCCTATCTGTAAAACTACAATCAAGGGTGAAGTGTGGTGACTTCCCTGGCAGTCCAGTGGTTAGGACTCGGTACTAGCGCTGCAAGGGGCATGGCTTCCATCCCTGGGCGGAGAACTAAGATCCCGCATGCTGCGCAGTGCAGCCGAAAAACAAAAAGGGGGAGGGCGTGGGATGAAGTGTGCTGTCAGCCCAGGAAGTGACACACTGGACAACTCAACAGGATACAGAACCCAGAAGGATACACACCCATAGATGGGCTTTGATAAGTAAGAGAAGTGGCATGATGGGTCCTTGGAGAAAGACATGCAATAGAGGAGGCAGGAAAACCCCAGGACAAAATATTAGATCCATTATTACACTCAAAAAGCATCTCCAGGGCTTCCCTGGTGGCGCAGTGGTTGAGAGTCCGCTTGCCAATGCAGGGGACACGGGTTCGTGCCCCGGTCGGGGAAGATCCCACATGCCATGGAGCAACTAAGCCCGTGAGCCACAACTACTGAGCCTGCGCATCTGGAGCCTGTGCTCCACAACGGGAGAGGCCGTGACAGTGAGAGGCCCGTGTACCCCAAAAAAAAAAAAAAAAAAAAAAAAAAAAAGCATCTCCAAATGGATTAAGAAACAAAATGTCAAAAGCAAAAGTTTAAAACTTTAGAAGAAGATACACGTGAATATCTATGTGACCTCGGGATAGGAAAGAATTTCCTAAACAACACACTCACAAACCTTAACCATATAAAAGAAAAGATTGATACATTTGACTACATTACAATTAAGGACTTTTACACAATAAAATATAACTTAATGAAGGTGAAAGGACAAGCTGCAAACTGGGAGATAATTCTCACTGCACCCAAAACCAACCAAAGACAAGTGTCAGAATTTACAAAGAATTCCTAGGATTCAGGAAGCAAAAACAAACAGCCCAACAGCAAAATGGGCAAAAGACAGGAGCAGGTGCTTCCAGGAGAGTAGAGGGACCAACAGACGTGGAGAGAGGCCCTCTGTGCTCACTGTCAGTAAGGGACACATTTCACGGTGAGATGGAATTCTGCACACATTTGACTAACCAAAAAACTGCGTTGATAATGGCAAATGTCAGAGAAGACGTGCATCACCAGAACACTGGCCAAGTGAAAATTCTGCGTCCCCGTGATCCAGATTCCGTTCTCAGCTCTTCTCCCAGGAGGGTCCCCTGGGTGTGTGGACAGGAGGCCTGTTCGTCAGAGCGAATGTGGGAGCAGCCCAAAGGCCCGACAACAGGAGAAGAGAACGGATGATGTATGATGTAATCACACAATGAAAAATTCTACCATGGAGACATTCACTATCTACAGCTGCTGGCAGAATATAAACAAAGCTCAGGAATGTAATGTTGAATAGGAAAAATCAAGTCCCAGAACTAAAAACAAAATGAACACCAAGTGCAGAATCATGTTTACCTCGGATGGAGGCGGAAGCTGTTGAGGTACTGGCTGTTCCAGTTCTTGGACTGGCTGGTGGTGCAGCGTGTTCCTTATATTTCTACTATAATCTTAAAGGAAAAGAGCATCCAGCAGGGACCAATGCAGAGAGTGTTTGGCGAGGCACAGATTTCGATAAATCCAGCCTGTGCACGTGAGGTCTGGAATCTACTAAAATATTTGTTACAAAGAGAGGGGGAAGGCTGAAGAGGCAGAGTACAGAGGGTTTTTAGGGCCATGAAACTACTCTGTATTATAAACATCATCACACATTTGCCCAAACCCCAAAGTGTTCAACACTAAGAGTGACCCTAACATAAACTATGGACTTCGGGGGACAATGATGCATCAGTGCAGGTTCATCATTTGTGACAAATGCACCACTCTGGCGGGGATGTTGATGGTGGGGGAGATTTGCATGTGTGAGGACAGGGCGTGTATGGGAAATCTCTATACTTCTGCTTCATCTTGTTGTGAACCTAAAACTGCTCTAAAAATATAGTCCAATAAAAATATTTTTAAGAGAGAGGGCTGGGACAATTTACAATAGCCAGGTCATGGAAGCAACCTAAATGCCCATTGACAGACAAATGGATAAAGAAGATGTGGTACATATATACAATGGAATATTAACTCAGCCATAAAAAGGGACGAAATTGGGTCATTTGTAGAGACGTGGATGGACCTAGAGTCTGTCGTACAGAGTGAAGTCAGAAAGAGAAAAACAAATATCATATACTAACACATATATGTGGAACCTAGAAAAATGGTACAGATGAACTGGTTTGCAGGGCAGAAATAGAGACACAGATGTAGAGAACAAATGTATGGACACCAAGGGGGAAAAGTAGGTGGAGGTGGTGGTGTGATGAATTGGGAGATTGGGATTGACATGTATACATAATGGGTATAAAATGGATGACTAATAAGAACCTGCTGTATAAAAAATAATTAAATAAAATAAATTTTTTAAAAAGAGAGAGAAAGAGGGCTGGGGAGAGAATTGAGGAGGAAGAAGAGTTGCTATTAAATATTTTATATTGTTTTTGGCTTGACCAGCCAGCAGTGTGTCCTCCTCCCTAAATCACAAGTGCTGTCTGTATCAAAGGACCCAGCTATGTCAGGACCCAGCCCACCCACTCCAGGGAAGGGCACCTGTGAGACACGCCCAGCTGGTCCTCAGCAGCAGGTGAGGGAGAACGTGGACCTGAGTGCCCTGAAGAGCCATCCCAGAGCACATCCCATGTCACACTGGTCCTCACAGCACCCACACAGCAGTTGTCACCATCCTATGCCTCAGCTGAACAGGAGAGCTGCCTCTGCGCCTGCCCTCACAACAGAGGGAGACACTTCAAGCTTGGTCACTTCACTCTCAATGAGCCAGAGTCCTGGAGGGACAGCTAGCACCTTGGTTTAATTCCCAGAGCATCCGCCCTCCAGCTTTGCATTCAGGGCTTCCCTGGAAGTGGGAATGCAGGAGTGAAGGCCTCTGCTCAGCCCACCTCCCCTCTGGCCATATGTCTGTCACTGGGACATAAGGCTCTGCTGGAATCCCCTGGGATGGTCTGGCTGCAGCTGAAAGATTCTGACCCGGCTGGAGGCTGCAGGCGACAGGGGACAAGGCAGCCCAGTGCACAGAGCTGCCCCCTGCACCTGGCTGCACTTCAGCTGCCCCTGATAAGGGGCGAGGTCCACGGGGTGGGTATTAATGGGCAGGTCTTGATCAGGCTTTTATCTAAACACGGGCTGATTATTCTAATGAGGTATTGATAGGTATTAATTAAAAGAATTTCATGGTTAAGTAAGTTTAGGACAAGTTGGGATAAACATGTTTCTTTGCTGTAGGACTTTAGGGCCTTTAACATTTCAATGTGCATCGTGAATCTTTCCCAGGGGGCAGCATTTCCTAAACTTATTTGACCACAGAACTCCTTTTATGGGGTGGGGAGCATCTCTGTATTGCTGTTTTGTGGAACAGTCCAGGAAGTAAAAAGGCTAGAGGTCTCTATAGCTAAGACAACGGCTGGTCTATAAGTCTCTGGAATTTACTAGATCTTGACTAGATCTCCAGCCTAAACCAACGACAGCCTGGCAAGAGGGTGACTCAAGCAGTATTTTTTTTTTAGTTGAGATGTAACATCAAACAGTAAAGTACACAAATATACTTAACATACGTGTACATCTATGTAACTACCACCCAGATGCACCACTCTGTCTCCAGTCAAAACAGCACACACACACACACACACACACACACACACACCACACACACACACACATATAGGTAACTACTATTTCGATTTTTATCACCAGAGACTAGATATGTCAGGCAGAAACTTACTGATGCCATTCCAAGACAAAACCCAGGGAGAAACCAAGTAATAGACCAAAAACAAGCAGAATTCTCTTGAGAAAAAAGATCCCATTTGAAACTTAAGCTTCCATCTCAACAAGAATGTCTCCTGCTCATAAGGTGCCAAATTCTGGTATTTGGATAAGTGTGGCCAGCAGCTGACTGAGCATACGTAATGTGTTATAGTTAATAACTGTTTGTCAGTTATAATAATATTAATTCTCAGTCCTTGATCTTGCAATAATTTCTTCATGCTTATCAAGTGTAGCATTTGGAAATTTTAGTAACTTGTCAAAAAGTGTGGTCTACAGTCTACATGGTCTACAAGACACAGAAAACAAGGAGCCAACTGCAACCAGAACTGGATGGAAATAAATGAAGGGTAGGGCTTTCCTGGTGGCGCAGTGGTTGTGAGTCCGCCTGCCGATGCAGGGGACACGGGTTCGTGCCCCGGTCCGGGAAGATCCCACATGCCGCGGAGCGGCTGTGCCAGTGAGCCGTGGCCGCTGAGCCTGTGCGTCCAGAGCCTGTGCTCCGCAACAGGAGAGGCCACAACAGAGAGAGGGGCCCGCGTTACCGAAAAAAAAAAAATGAGCGATAATAACGGTCGAGGCTTTTGAGATCTCATAGCGGGTGCCTCCTGGGATAAACAGCATATAGCAAGCGATAGCTGATTTCTTCGATTCACTCAAGGTGGGTGTTGTGGGAAGTAGACCCACAAGCTGAACAGGCCCATCTTTCCTCTATTATAAAATTAAGCCATTGCCGTACCATTCTGCTTGGACAACACTCTTAATCTCAGATAGAACCATTATTAGGATAATCAAACATCATTTACAAGAATATCCTAAAATGTATTTCTAAGTCCTATTCTTGCTCAAGTAACTTGAATCTTGGGAGAGTCTCATGTATAGGATAATAATAATTGGTGACAACAGAAGCAAATATTTATATGTTCTAGGTACTCTTCTAAGCCCTTTATATACAATAACTCATTTAATCCTCACGACAACAACCCTATGAGGAAGGTTCTGTTTTTATCCCCATTTTACAGAGGAAGAAAGTGATCCACCAAATGTCTGCCCAACATCACACTGCCAGGAAGAGGGAAAACTGGTGTTGAAACTCAGGCAGTGTGACTGCAGAGGCTGGACTCTTTAGACTATTAAAACTACTGCATCTTTAACTTGCTTTACTCTCCTTATCTGTCATCTTCCCCCATCTCTCCCCAATGCCCACCCCGCACCCTATGTCTGGTCCCGCACCTGCTGACTACTGCCTTTGCCATCAACCCAGTCCAAAAGCATCCCCAACAACTTACATAGTAATAATTTTCATATTCAGAGAAGCTTCTAATCGATGACCTAATAAACGTGCCCTGCAGAAAAGACCAATGAGTTTTAGAGGTTTTTTTGTTTTTTATTTTGTTTTACGGTACTCGGGCCTCTCACTGCTGTGGCCTCCTCCGTTGCGGAGCACAGGCTCCGGACACGCAGGCTCAGTGGCCATGGCTCACGGGCCCAGCCGCTCCGCGGCATGTGGGATCCCCCCGAACCGGAGCACGAACCCGCGTCCCCTACATCGGCAGGCGGACCCTCAACCACTGCGCCACCAGGAAAGCCCAAGTTTTTATTTTTCTAAATGAACAACTACTTTGTGTTCCCAAGCTGAGGTCCATAGACTTGTTTATGAGGAAAAAGGTATACGGCCCTCCTGTTACACACATTATTATTATTATTATTTATTTTTTTTGCGGTACGCAGGCCTCTTACTGCTGTGGCCTCTCCCGTTGCGGAGCACAGGCTCGGGACGCGCAGGCTCAGCAGCCATGGCTCATGGGTCCAGCCGCTCCGCGGCGTGTGGGATCTTTGCGGACCGGGGCACGAACCCGTGTCCCCTGCATCGGCAGGCGGACTCTCAACCACTGCGCCACCAGGGAAGCCCCCTACACACATTATTTAATACTTTGAAGATTCTGAGATCAAGTTTAAGAATGATACATCAAATATTGTCAATTAAATATTAATATGAAAAACACTTGCAACCCCCAGAATTTTCTAAGATGAGAAGAGAGATTCTAGGAAGCCTATTACCCATGCATAGTTCCTAACTGGGATTCTAAAAAAAAATTCTGTTAAAAAGAGACCAATCTCTCTTTTTTTTTTAATTTATTATTTTTGGCTGTGTTGGGTCTTCATTGCTGAGTGCGGGCTTTCTCTAGTTGCAGCGAGCAGAGGCTACTCTTCATTGTGGTGCACAGGCTTCTCATTCCGGTGGTTCCTCTTGTTGCAGAGCACGGGCTCTAGGTGCACAGGCTTCAGTAGTTGTGGCACGTGGGCTCAGTAGTTGTGGCGCACAGGCTTAGTTGCTCCGTGGCATGTGGGATCTTCCCGGACCAGGACTCGAACCCGTGTCCCCTGCATTGGCAGGTGGATTCTTAACCCCTGCACCACCAGGGAAGTCCTCTTTTTTTTGTATTGTATTTTATTTTATTTTTGGCAGTGCTGCGCGGCTTACAGGATCTTATTTCCCTGACCAGGGATTGAACCTGCACCTTCAGCAGTGAAAGTACAGTGTCCTAACCACTGGACCACCAGGGAATTCCCCAAAAAGAGATTAATCTTAGTGGATTAGAGTTTCTAAATGCTTGAAGACAAATAATAGGTAGATGAACTCCTCATAGCTTTAAACAAGTTGAATCCTACCTGGAGGTCATGGCGGGAGTGGGTGGAAGGCATGAAATAAAGTTGCTAAAATGATCAGTTAATGCATGCTTTTTCGGTGAGCAAAGACCAGAAGAGAAATCCTAGGATTTAACTGACAGACCCTTCATTCTCTGTCTGGTCTCCAAGGGGGGTTTATTTGCCTATGTTTTGGGCTAAGTCAAATAGGAATCTAAATTCTACTTCCTTTTTTCTGTTGCCGAATCACACCACATGCTGATTTGGGGTCCACAGGTTTAGGGATGCACAGGAATGAATGTGCACAATACCTGGGAAAAGGCTACCCTAGCCCTAGAATGATCAAGGCTAATACTCCACCCCACCTCCTTTGGACACTTAATCTGAACGGCGGCACATTTATAACGTGCACAGGCATTTATAGGCCTGTTTCTGCATTTCCGGGGTTATGCCTTGAGCTAAGAGACATTCAACCACATTTTGTCTTACAAAATTGTAGGTATCCCAATAAATGCAATTTTAGGGTGCTCCGGAGAATTGGATTAATTCAACATATTCATGCCCTTTCATGTGCCATTCTTTGTAAGGACTGTTCAATATGTAGCTATGTCTCTTTGTCCCTGTGGCTATGTGTGAGCTTTGCTCAGAATCTGTTCACTCATCCACTCATTCAATAAATATTTATTGTGCATCTACTCTGGGCCACTGAACAACACCACTTGTTATTTTGCGCCATATTAGCCTACTTCCTACAAATACAATGATATATGATATACCGATGGCATTTTTCCTGCCACCCTGATTAGGATTCGTTCACTAATCAAGAGCTATTTAAGTAGAGAACTGTGTAAAAAGGCAGCATAAACAGCATACAAGTTTAATTGGGTACACTTCATAAATATTGGGAAGTACGCAAACCACATACAGTGAACTAACTTTTGTTGTTGTTCTGAGATGCAAATACCCAGTACAACTTTTCAGCAGATTATTCAGGTGAAATTATTTTGAGCTAAAAATTCATATTGCAAATACCATATGATAGGGCATGATGCTAGAAGCTTAATGTACATGATAAAAATCTGAATAGAACCAGAGTGAGTTTATAAGGGCACAACACTTTTATATACTCCAGACCTCCCACACTTCCTGGGGGGTTTCACACATTCTCTCCTCCAGGCAGAATACCCTGGAGTAGCCAGACATTTCACGATCGCTTTACCGTTGCTCATGGCTAAGTGTTTTAGGATACCTCTGTAATATCCCCACTCCCTCTTACAGGAAGCCCGCCTCACAGACCTGTACACTCTAGGTCCTTTGGGATAGTCAAAGCTGGATACCGAGTTCAATGCCAAGGTATGGTAGAAACTGTGGAACGTAAACCGAAGCAAGGTATCTTGACAAGAGAAACACTAGGAATCTTTTGTGTTCCTTTCATTTTATGCATTTTCATTGTACTGAGGGAAGGCAGAATTGGAAGGTCAAGACTAATATTCTTATCTGAGGTGGAGGGGGAGTGCAGTAAAAGCTTTGCAGAACTTTCCCTCTTTGTGTTAGGCTCAGACAGCAGTTGACGATTATATCAGTTTGCTGGGGCTGCCTTAATAAAGTACCACAAACTCGGTGGCTTAACACAACAGAAATGTAATGTCTCAGGTCTGGAGGCTGAGTCTGAAATCAAGGTGTCAGCAGGACTCAGGCTTCTTCTGCTTCTGGAACACATAGAAGGATCCTTCCTTGCCTCTTCTAGTTTCCGGGGCTTCCCGGGGATCTCTGGCATCCTTTGGCTCGCAGCTGCGTCTCTCCAGTCTCTGCCTTTCTCGTCACACAGCATTCACCCTGTGTGTCTCTGCCTCCACATGACTGTCTTCCTAGGAGGACACCAATCACATTGGATTGGGGTCCATCCACCTCCAACATGACCTCCTCTTGGCTAATCACGCCTGCAACAATCTTATTTCCAAATGAGATCACATTCTGAGATGCTGGGGGTTAGGACTTCCAAATACCTTTTTAGGAGGACACGATTCAAATCATAACAACAATGAGGGTGTATGATAGATACCACAGGGGCAATAAAATGTTCTGAGAGTCACTGAATAAAATGGTGTCTGTGTCCTCTATTATGCCAAGGGCCCCAAGTGACTGGAGCTAGTGGCAAGAAAATTTCTGGAACCGGCAACAGCACTGGTCTTAAAAAGAGGTGGTGTGACTTCTTAGATGTTTATCCTAAATAAAGATGTAGTATTGCAGCAGGTCGTTAGTAAATAATGACATTTCTAGAATTAAAAAGACTGATAACGTTCTAAGGAAGAGCAGGAATAATTTAAAAGATTATGGTCAATAGGCAATATATTTTTCTTAATCGCTTGTTTCTAACCCATGTAATAGATCACTGAGTAAAGAGTTAGTAAGAGGTAGGTTTGAGTCTTGAGTCATACTGGCTGATTCAGCAAATCACCTCACCCCTCTGAAACTCCTTTATCCACCTAGTAATTTGTTCTATAGTGGAAGTATACATCATTGCCTACCTCACCCACAAGCACCAAGAAACAGTGCCTTACAAACTGTCCTTGCTGAGTAAGAAGGAACCATATTTATACGTTATTCCACCCTCTGAAACACAGATTGAGGTGGGCAACTGATTCTGGGAAACCCACCCAGAGACTTCCTTCAGAGACTTCTACTGCCTCCAAAAGATGAACAGGCCAATCATAATTCTGTCAAGAATTTGAAATTGGGAAACAAGAAACTAGGAAGTGTTAAAGGAAGAACCAGAGCTGTAAAATAATGAGATAAAACTGCAGCTAGAAATGCCCTTGATGGTCTTCATGGAAAACAATCACAAAGTCTAGAATGGTGCAGAGGAAAGAGAAAAGCAGAACTGTCATGACTGAAATTTCCTGGTTCATATGTGAGAGTTGCCTCCATTCTTTTTCTCTTTGGTTTTCTGCAGTTTGAATATGATACGGCAACATGTGGGTTTTTCTTTTTGTTTTTGGTATTTCTCCTCTTTGGTGTTGTCTAAGCTTCCCAGATCTGTGGTTTGGCTTTTGTCATTAATTTTGGATAGCCCTCAGGCATTATTACTTGAAATAATTCTTCTCTCTCTTCTTCCAGTATTCCGATGACTTGTATGTTTCATCTTTTGAAATTGTTCCACAGTCCTTGGATGTTCTGTTTTATTTCTTCATTCTTTTTTTATCTTTTTTTTTTTTTTTTTTGCGGTATGCGGGCCCCCCACCGCCGTGGCCTCTCCCACTGCGGAGCACAGGCTGCGGACGCGCACGCTCAGCGGCCGTGGCTCCCGGGCCCAGCCGCTCCGCGGCATATGGGATCTTCCCGGAACAGGGCATGAACCCGCGTCCCCCGCATCGGCAGGCGGACCCCCAACCACTGCGCCACCAGGGAAGCCCAATTCTTTTTTTATCTTGAATTTCAGTTTGTGAAGTGTCTAATGGCCTATTTCCAAGCTCACTGATCCTTTTTCTTGGCTGTGTCAAATCTGCAGATGAGCCCATTGAATGCACTCTTTGTGTCTGTTACAGTGTTTTGATTTCTAGCAAAATTCTTTGCTAGATTCTTTCAGAGTTTCCATCTCTCCACTTACATCACCCATCTGTTCTTGCCTGTCATCTATTTTTTCCTTTAGGGCCTTTAATATATTAATCATAGTTATTTTAAATTCCTTGTCTGATCATTCCAACATCTGTGCATCTCTGACTCTGGTTCTGATGATTAAGACTATGTTTTTTCGGGACTTCCCTGGTGGTCCAGTGGGTAAGACTCTGTGCTCCCAATGCAGGGGGACTGGGTTCGATCCTTGGTCAGGGAACGAAGATCCCACATGCCCACATGGCACAGACAAAAAATAAATAAATGAAAATTTAAAAAATAAAATAAGACATCATTAAAAACAAAGAAGACAATTTTTTGTCTTGCCTTTTGGCCTCCCTTGTTATTTTTGGTTGAAATCCAGACATGACATATCAAGTAGCAGGAACTGAGGTAAATAGGCCTTTAGCATGAGGATGTATGCTAATCTAAGGGTTGGGGTACATGTAATGGTTGCCAGAAGTGCCAGAGGCTTCAAATCCCTCTAGCATCCCTGCTTTTGTCTCCCCGCCTTGACTTCGGGCTTCCCTGAGTAGCCCTCCTCAGAGAGTCTGTGTCTCGCGACTCTTTCAACTGTAATCTCGTAATTATATTGGAGCCCTGTTAGTGTGCTGGTCACGTGTTGGGGAAGGAGAATTTTATAATCTTCTGATTAAATGTCAGTCTGTAAAGTGGTCCTGCATCCCTGGGCTTTGATCTTCACAAGCTTTTCTCCAGTAGTGTAGCTTCTCCCACCCCTACTTCTTATTCCATTCACTGGCTACAGAGTTTCCAATCTGTTCAACATTTCCTTAAAACCCCGACCCCTGTTGACGATGTCCCCCTCCCCACTTTAGGTGAGGAAAAAATAGCACTAGGCAGGATGGAGTGGGAGGAATGCCCTTGCCCCAGCTGGGATAAGGCGCTAGCAACGTCCTTTTTCCTGCAGAGTAGGTCTTACGGAGAAGGCTCTGGAGTTGTACACATGATTACTCTTCACCGGCTCCTGCTGGGGTCATGAGGGGTTTTTCTCGCATCTTCGCTTCGTGACAACACGGCTTCTGGAGGTAAAAGCCCACGCAAGTGGGGGGCTCCCATAAGACCATGGCCCTCAGGAGTTTCTCGCTCTCCTATTAGTTCACACTCAGACTTCAGTAGTTCTACAAAATAACCGCTTTAGTGTCCCTACCAGTTTACGGCCCCAAAGGCCTCTGCTCCAGGCAGGCAGATCTCGACTGACTCTGGATGCATGTGTCTGTCCAGATTTTGGGGTTGTGGTTTCTCTACGGGTCCAAGAAAAGTCACTGACTCTCAATTTGACTGGCTTTTTCTAAGTTGGAAGGATGGGAGTAGACATTCCCGAGTTCTTTACATGTCAGAGTTTAAAATCAGAGTCCTTATTGCCTCCATTCTTGAAGGCTGAAATTTGACTCCTGCCTTTGGATTTTCAGGAGACCTCCACATTTCAAATAAGTCTGTCTTCTCTTGAGTTTGTCTTGAGTAGGTCAACCATGCAGTCAAAAGACCTCTGTTGGGCTCCCCTGGTGGCACAATGGTCGAGAGTCCGCCTGCCGGCTCGTGCCCCGGTCCGGGAAGATCCCACATGCCACAGAGCGGCTGGGCCCGTGAGCCATGGCCGCTGAGCCTGCGCGTCCGGAGCCTGTGCTCCGCAAAGGGAGAGGCCACAACAGTGAGAGGCCCGCATACCGCAAAAAATAAAAATAAAAAAAAGACTTCTGTCACAGCCCCTCCTCCTCCTCTTACCACCCCCTCTCCCCCTCCTTCCTCTTCTTTTTCTGTATAAAGGAGGTGGTCAGGTTAAAATAACTCTAAAATATCCTATTAATCAGCTAGACATAAAAGGGAAATAATCCCTAAACAATACCATACTTTGTTTAACCATTCCTGTTTAGGCTACTGATCTTTTCCTGTTTTCAGATGCATCTACACTATAAGGAAGGGTAAAAATAACCTAGGGGAAATATTTGGAAAACTGGATTAGGGAAAG